>NC_054552.1:26956031-27151031 GCF_017654505.1 Polyodon spathula
TGAGAGTGTGCGTGTGAAGAGAATAGGGTGTGTCATAGCAGCAGAAAATACATTAATCCAGGAAGAGTTGTTTGCTTATGATTGCATATTCACAGTTACTCATTTTACACAGAACCTGTAATCTCGTTAATTATGTTTCATTATGTTTCATTTTATTTATATATTATATATATATATATATATATATATATATATATATATATATATATATATATAATATATTTAAAAATCAACTGTCATGCTGTTTTCACACAAAATAAATATGAAGTCTTAAAAAAATATATTGTAGAATTATTATTATTTATTCACTTTGATTTCCTTTTGGCTGTTTTAAGATAATTTGAAAACAGCATTCACTGTCATAAGGAGCTCCCAATTAAGTCTAATTTCCTACTGTTCTGTTTGCAGTGTGGCCTTCTAGCTTCTGATGGTGATCACATTTTTAGTAACACAGGGTTTAACATATCTCTGTATTCCCTAAATGATAACATTCCCTAAAGGTAATCTAGTTTTTGTTTGTGTTCATTGTTCCTTAGGGCAATACTTTATTTTTTATTTGGTTGTTTGCTTTTTTTCTCTCCAAAAGCCCCTGACACATTGCATAGCATAGTAATTTTTAATCAATATTAGCATGTCGATTTGTTATCCCCAATGTAATGCAGCTAACAGGAGAATGTTAAAGACACTACTGAGACGATATTTGTTGCTACACAAAAGTATAATCACAGGTTTTTATATATAATGTGACAAGAAAAACCGGTCAGGTTTCCGTGCTACATTCAGGAATTAGAAACCATGAAATATTAAACCTCATATCTACTGAATTGAAATGGTGACCCTATAAAAAAACACCCTTTAGTATGTTTTAATGATATATTCATGATTGCAAAAAGGATTTGAATAGGATTACATCCTTTTGGGGGTAGGGTTAATGTTGATAACGGGGAGCAAGCAATAATAGTGGAATGCATTTAAACCCATAATTATTATCACTGTTTGAACAAAAAGAAGAATATAGTAGAATTCTACTTGGTGCAATGCATTTTGCATTGCACTAAATGAAGTGACATGTGCACATGGCTCCACAAGAGACAGCCCTATTACAACAAGTGTTTAGTTCCCTCTAGTTCAGTTTGTTATGCATACAAGACAGCCCACAGCTTCAGGAGCTGGCTGTCAGCATATTTCTTAGGCTTTCTTGTCAGCATCTTCAATATATGTAATTGCAGATCAGGGCAATTTTAGTGATGTGATATCCTGTTATATTTAAATTAACCATCCTGCTTTGTATTCGGAAACATGTACAACAAACACTACATTGCTAATTTAACTTCAGTAATTAAAGCAAGTTTTGTTTTTTTATCTTCGTGAAATGTAAATACTAATTATTTAATGGAATGCTCTTACATTTTGTGCTCTAGATTCTGGTACAATATACATACATACAGTATGGATGTGGCTTTGCTTATAACCCTAATGTGCAATTGGACTACATAGGGTGAGCATCTGTAGTGCATTATGATAAGCATAGGTGGCAGAGGGACGGGTGGTGGTCCTAGATTTTACGTTCCCCAGTAGACCAACTGTTAACCGTGGGAGGGAGTCCAGACTCTGGCCTGATTTATAAGGGTGGAATGTCAGTGCAGATGGCCTGGGCACACTTTAGCACACTCATGTGATGAATGAGCACCGTTCACTTAAGTGTTAAAAAAAGGTTCTTAATGAATTTGCAGATTGTCAACAGTCATGCCGCATAACATATGTAACACAGGAATACAGGGTTCTTTTAAACCATATTGCAATACAAAATGATTTGACTTTTGAACTAAAACTATTCAGTAATCTCTAAAGGTGACAAGTAAGAGAAACACAGTGTCTATAAATTATAGAAATGCACGCATATATACCAATGGAATTAGATTTATATTGTATGTTCAACTGAACTAAAATGAAACAGTATATTTAAAAGAGAATATAAATAATATAAAAAGGAAGCAATGGCATTAAATTTAAACATTTTAAACAGACTTGTTACATTTGTACCATCTCTGGCCCATTTTTCCATGAATTGCAGTTTTGGTCTGAAGGTAGTTGTTCATATGCTGTGTGTTCCAACACTTTCTCTTTCTTATTTGATGTGGTTTTGTTTTGATCTATTGAAAATAAGGTCTTTGGGATTGAGGGGAGCCCCAGTGACCTATCTTCCATTATGTGTGTACCAAAAAAGTGCAATTTTTTTTTGCTTTTGTCTCTTCTTCCTGTTCATCTGTTACACTAGGCTTTAATATTCATGTACATATTCATTACTCTCCTGGTCCGTGCCTGTGAGCAGATAGTTTTGTGCAGTATTTTAATGTAGATTTTTTGGGTCATCTTCATTAAGGCTCAATTTCTTCCAATCCATATCCATATGTTTGTTGTCTAGCATTATAACAGCAAGCCAGAAATTAATGCAACTGTACGTGTAATGCAAAAGATTAGTTAAGCATGCATTAAAGTGCTCTGTGTGTCTGAACCTGTTTTAGTCCATTTAATGTAATGTTATTCAGTATTGCAAAGATAATCCATCCAATCCTATGCACATTCCTCAAAACTGAAGCAAAAACAAGGTACTTCCCAGAGACTAGTACATTGGGTGGCCACCTAGGATTATAACAGTATTACAATAATGCATAAGTACAGCAAGAAAATAGAATACTTTTAAGAACAAGATTTTCTCTGTTGTTTACTCGGCATTGTGCACCCCCCCACATCAGATTAAAGTTCCATTATCATATTATAAAATCCATACATCAAAGAAATCTGGTTTTGAGGTATTTTCTTGTCTGTTCAAAACAGTTTAATTTCAGAAGATTAATTCTAGTCCATAGAGCTATACAGTATTGCAAACACAAACCTGTAAAATCAACCCTACAGCCAGTTGCATTTTTGTGGGATACCCTGGAATACTACTTGTTTTTGTATCTATACATTTGCTATTGTGTAAGGCTAAATTGTTAACATACATTTTACATTCTTTGTACTGTAAACTGTTGGTTTCTTTCTAAACTGAAGAGGTGTTAAATGTTACTAGACTAGAAAGTAAGTGCATAATGGTGTATGTTTCTCCTGATGCAGATATGTTTGGTTTAGAAGAATCTTCCCCTATTATACAGTGTGCTGTTAGTGGTTTTTAGTATTGTCAATATAAGTCTTATTACTGAGCTTACAAAATAGCAGCAGCGTGGACTGGATGTGTACAGTGGGTTGGAGCTGCATTGCAAAAAATGAGTGTGTATTTATGCCTGCACTTTAAAGAATTGAAAATAAATCTTATGAACAGATTAGAAACACATTTTGTGTTTAATTTCAATTGTTTTACCACACATAAACACAAGTGTTCTCCAAAACAATATTTACAGTGTACAGCATGTACCTCCTAGAATCAGTTGCTTAAGATTTATGATTAATTCTAAAACAATGGATTTACAGTCTAAAGTATGAAGTGGAACATTATAACCCATTTTTGATAATAATAAACACAACAGGTTTCATCAGGACAATGCTGTTGGCTTAATCAAGCTACTGTACCTGATCATGTCTGGGCACAATTAACAAGTAGTGTTAGGAAATGTTGATCAAATATGAATAACAACTATCAGCTATCCTGTTCCAAATGCAGTGCATGCAAATGGGCAGCTGTCCTTCGGTTTTCAAATATCGATTAAAAAAAAAAAAAAAAAAAGAAGAGCAGCTGGAGACTTGAATCCAGTCTCAACAGGTTATGCTGTTAGACATGCTGGAACCTGTTTATTATTATTATTATTATTATTATTATGAGTTGTTTAATTAACAAAAGCCAGTGGGGAAATCTAACAGACCAGTGACAAGTTTTTGTTTTCTCTCATACTATACTGCATGTCCTATTTTAATTATTATTTTTTTTTAATTTAGTGTATCCAAGTATATTTTTCCCCGATTTCTCCCAATTTGGAATGCTCAATTGTTTTCCCCCTCACTGCCACAATTCCCCACACGGCTCAGGAGACCCGAAGGTTCACCCGGCATCCTCTGATCCCACGACCAAGCCAGCTTGCTTTTTCACCCAGGAACTCTAGGGCAGAAGTCAGCCAGCTAACGACCTCTGGAGAACAAAGGCCTGCCTTTGAGCTCACTGGGTGCCAGGCCAGCAGGGTTCGTTGGTTTTGCCTCCCTAACCCACAGGCACTCCAGAGCCAATGCGATGCTGCCTTCGGAGTCCCCAGCAAAGAACATCCTACTTCGCACAGCCAGGATGCAAACCTGTGCTGTATGACTCATCTATGCCATCACTCATGCTTCTACCAGGAGAGCCACAATATTTCTAAGTAACCTGGGTGATGTCTGAATATCAGTGAACCAACTGTGTTTGTCTTAAAAAAATAAAAAAATAAAAAATGAATTGCTTGGGGCCAGAATTGATTGACTTTTATCTCACAGGGATAGCATTTCCCTACAATTGATCAAGGGTTTATAGCTGGAGGAAATTTCACCTTATTGATCAAACTTTTATCAATGTTTATGACAGGCTTCCAAAGATTTTGCCTAATTACCCTGAACCATGTTATCCCTATATTGAATCTGTACTGCAAGGTGTTTATTATTTAATCTTCTCTGGAAAAGGCAAAACTAGTAAAAAAAAAAAAAAAAAAAAAAAAAAAAAAAGTACATTGCTATAGCAATTATATTCCTGATTAACCCAGGCCCTGTAACAGGTAAATAATACAAATAGACGTTATCTAAACATAATATTTAAGTGTTAATTGTAGTAGTAAAGATAATGAACCTGTTGAAAAATCCAAGCAAATTCTGGGCTGATGAAAAGTTTAGATAAAATAAATAAATAAATAACATTGACTGCTTTGCTGTGCCCACTTTCCTCAGTCTCAGATCGTTTGACTAACTTTTCTATGGGATAAATGCCGGGAAGTGTGTTCCATGAATAAAGAAAATGAATAAATAGGTTGTACTGGCCAAGAGGAAACTGTGATAAATTCCCCCTTTGGTCTGACACCATGAAAACAAGTCAATTTATCAAGGTTTATCAAGACGGCAACTGCCTGTGTTCTCTCCACCAAATACCTTTGTTTCTCTATAATAAGTCATGCTGCAGAAATAGATTGTACATCTGCACAATATTACATTGATTGAAAGTGAACTGTTATAGTAGCAGGATGTTCTTCTGTGGAGGAATATGTTTCACAAAACTGTTAATGCTGTACATAGATGTAATTGGCCTTGTAGTGTTCACTGTTTATTACATTCACACATGAAGGCAGGCTTACTGACAGGAGCGGGTAAGACTAGGAAGCAACATACAGTTGGGTAATTAACCTGGTGGCCAGTGTGAAGGTATGCTAAATCCAATTAAAACTGGAGTCGTTAATTCTAATTGAATCTGAGATTTTATTTTGCCTGGCTCTTGTACTGCATTGACTAGCAATTAGGGAAACTGAAATTTAATTACTGAGTGTTATTAGAAAAAAAGTCATTTTATTGATGTGTTTTACAGTACATACAAGACAAAAGTGTATTCTTTGACAAAATGTAATATGGGAAAGTACAAAGAAACCCTTGTTATGTTATTATTTATTACATTAATATAAAGTACCTTCATCAGGTATCTTCACCTATAGGAGACGCATTGATTGGAAGTTCTCCTCTACCTCATTACTGTTCAATTTCAATTTTTTGTTTTTTATAGTAAATAAAATCTATTTCTATCACAGATTTAAAAATCTGCGTCTGCAACTCCAAGAAATGACCCTGAAAAAAAAAAGTACAATGTGAATACCATTTCAAATGAAAGTATTTTTTAATGAGGGGAAAGCAGCTAACATGAGCCAAGGTTTTATGCCAAAAACAATAGAGACTGACCCCTACTATTATTTGTGTGGTTCTCAAAATAGCTGTGGATGTGGTATAAATTAGAGGGTCTCATAGTTTTGCCCATTGATATGCTAAGCAGTACCGTATTGCATTGCTAAACGGATAAAAGGAGGATAATGTGCAAACTCTCAACCTGTTTCCCCTCCCTCCCTTCCTTGTTTGTTTTCAACCATAAGTAGGCAATAGCTTTTGAAATGCAGGAAGGAATAATAAGTCTTTAGCATGTCTATTTGCAGATGCTTTTTGCCATTGTCTTGCAAATTACACTTTCACAGAAGTGTAAGAAACCACAGGCTACATTCCTGTGCTAAATAAATGTGTGGCTTTTATCAGCCTATTAATGGCAAGCTAATGACTGTATATTTCAGTTTGGGGTTGGTAAGATAACTAAGACATTGGATCAAATTTTAATTAAAATCCATTATTGTTAATATAAACAGCAGATTTAGAGTTTAAGTTCTAAGATATGCCGCTGAAGTCATTAACTAACCTAGTTTATGTCTTACCTTGGGGCATGAGGAAGAATTCTTGAATTCTAATTAATTCTTTGTGCTTTGGTATTTTGTTTTTTCTTTGTCTTATATAATGTATACTACATATAACTGCATTGTATTGAGAAATGTTATATTATGTTTCTGTGTTTTGTTTTAATGCTATACATATTGTAAAATGGAGCTGCTTGTCTATACCAAGGAATAGGGTGTGGAATTCAGTTCCCAATATTCCTTGTGTGTCTCCACCCAGATTTAAAGGAGTTATTTACTACAGGTTACAACAGGACTAAGGTCTTTCATATGGGTTGCTGTGATGGTAAACTGACATTTCAAGGTTTTTAAACATGTGGTAATCTTAATCTTAATTTGACCTTTGAGTTCAATAGTGTTTTATTGATTATCAAATTAAAGGTTAAGGTTACAATATTTTTAGATGTATTTTCCAGTTTCAACATTTTTTGTTTTTATTGTATTTAACCACCATTTTTAATTTACATAATTCCACCTTATATCATTTTAAATTATATATAATGGTTACAAATGCCTATCAAGCAATGACTGCAAGGCTTTGAAAATCACTGCTACTTATTAGTTTCACTTGCTACAGGGCACAGTTGTTTGTTCTGCTGTATATGCAACCATTGTCCTATTTTATTTTTAAATGGGCTCTAAACTGGAGTCCTCTTGAAAGATTAGTCTACACTGATGCTTTCTAGATTTGCACAGCCTTCTGACCACTCAAATCTGTCTCAAACGTAATCCATTATTTATCCCATAGAATTCCCGCTTAGTTCCTGTCTCTATACAGGCTTGTTCCTTTTATAAAGGAAGAAAGGGTATTTCATGTCTCTTTGCCTTTTTGGTATAAGAAATACAGGCTATATATATATATATATAGATAGATAGATAGATAGATAGATAGATAGATAGATAGATAGATAGATATACAGGAGTAAATTAGGTTTTAGTATTCGCATATATTGCAGTCCAAGTTACATTTTATGACAAGTTGAGCCATGTTTAGCAGTAATTTATTCCATGTTGTGTTTTTTTTAAAGCAGACTCATTTTATTCTTAACACCCAGCCGTTTCCATTATATAAGCCTGAATAAAGTGTCTGAAAACATTTTTTTTTCTCTTGCTAACCATTGAAGCCAAGTTGTCTTACAAGCCTCCACCTCTGCTCTTTTCAATGTGCCACGATCATGGCATTAACACAATGCACTTGGATTGCAAGCACTGCGTTTTGTGACAAATCACAATGCAGACCGCCCAAAGTATGGCTCTTTATATACGCAATATCCATTGTGTGTTTGTGAATTTAGAAACCAATTCAGAACAGTGTTTGTTTGGGAGGAAATATGAAGCTGTCTCTCAGAGTTGATGGGAACATTTTCACATACGTTACTTAATCAAAATAAGTATTTATGCTGTTGAGAGCACAGTTATTATAGATCCTGAAATATTTAAACACATTCATATCTCATGCTGACAGTCTGTTTCTATATGCTTCAGTTCTGCAGGGAAACCATTATTAATTACATACATTTGTATAGAAAGGGTGAGTGTTCCCTTTACTTCATGGCAACACTGTAGTCCTAGGCAAAAGTGTTTTAACATGGTGTAATTTAAGGATTGGTTTTGTGACATATTTACGGAAACTGTTTTGGAAAACAGAGCCTGGGGAAAAAGAAGTTTGCTTGCAAATTCATAGACTATATGTTGTACTTATTTATCTGAAAGCATGCAATGACACATACATAACCACTGCCAGACTACAAAGGATACTCCTGGTGTAGACTGAGCTTAGTAATGAATGCTTGAGACTCAACCTAGACATCTCTGTGCTTGTGGCTGTATCTGGAGGAGTGGCTTCACGAACTAGCAGCCTTTAAATCAGGAAGGAATTTGATGTGGTATCCAGTTACCATCCAATTAAGGATGTTCAGCCTGATTGTTTGGGACTGCAGCTGCAAGATTTTGATGAAGGCTTCATTAAAACAAAAAAAAGCTATTTTTAAGTTACTTAAATGCGTATTCATAAAGGCAGAGTTGGGTTAGTGTTCAGACACTGTCTGCAGTGATTCATATCAGACTTGTATGTCTGTGGGTGTGTCTGTGTGAGACTTGTGACCTGGAGCAAACAGTGTGACTCTGAATGCTACACTCCTATCAGCTCACTTGAGATTTAGGCTGTAATAAAGCAAAAACAATTACTATTCATACGTTTCAGCATTTTGCTTACATTGATTGAACAATTGGAAGCGAACTTTGACCATTTTCTGTTGGTAAAGATTAGATTAACAGTTAATTATGTGTTTTGTACATGCACAGGCTATGATGCCCTTTAAAATGGGTACCGAAATTGTTTTTTTTTTAAATAAAGACCTGTATCATCTATGCATATTTTATCTCTTGTGTTCTAAGTGATCAGCCTAAAGGAAATATTAGGCCTATGTGGCATGAAAACTGTCACCATTTCATGCATGTTAGAGAGACTCGAAGGACACGTCGTAGGTGACTGGATGCTATTTACTTTCTGATTCCTTTAAATATGACATTATTATGGAATGCCTGGCTAATTTACTCAGAACTAGTGTACAATATGATTGCGTATGTCTTTGACTGCTGCCTCCGGGACACTTGAAAAATATATATGACTTTTCTCAAGGGTCTTTCCTGGTGAGTAGAGTTTATAAACAAACAAGACTGATTAATAAATAAATACATCTGGGAGGCAGATTTTCAGCTTCTTGACTGCAAACTTAATTTGTGAAGAAATTGCAAAAAATATTAGAAAAAAATATATATATACATACACACACACACACACACACACACACACACACACACACACACACACACACACAAATTAATTTTGTAATGATTTGTTCCATATAAGCCATTGTAAAGTGCACAGTTCCCACAGGAAGATGGGTTTGGTAACTGTAGACTCTCGTCCCAATGGCTCGTGCTGCTCTAGTGACACATCGTTTCCTAATCTAACATGAGCCGACATGCTGACATTCTTTAGTGAGCTCGTGTTTTGGGGCTAGCTGTATTCACACGATGGTATTATTGTGTAAATTAGCAGCTTTCAGATGGTCAGTGCAAGCCCCCCCTAACAGTTTTTAAAACTCTGACAAAATGACTTTCATTTACATGTAAAAAACAAAAAAGAGCATCAGTCTTGCTTTATGTGCTATCTTGTATAAAGGCCACCCCAGATGGTTGGGAATATACTCTGCAGATGGTGTGTTAACTGTGTAATCTGCCCTTCACTGCAAACAGCACAATTTGTTTGGTACACCACAAATTATATATTTCAAGGAAGGGGTGGGGGTCATTTTAAAAATTTCCTTTCTAATGGTCAAGCAGAAATACAAAGAGACTTGCGCTGGCGATGCCATCTGGTTGCTAACCATGCGTTCTGCAGAGACAAGTTCAGAACTGTGGTTTTGTGCCCCTGTAATGACTCTGCGTAATTGGGCTTCAAATTTAAACACATATGTAGGAAGGAGTCGTGGAAAATGAATCCTTCTCATGCAAGCAAGTTTCTTTGCAGCTGTGAACTTTAAGTGCCCATATGTGATTTTAGAGCACTCGCACGAAATATCATTAATAGTCAGGGTGTTGCATATAAGAGCTCTCAAGGGGAGGGAGCATGTGAAAAAACAGTAAGTCCTAGTTGATATGCAGATCTTGCTAAGCCATGTGGGATCAATCATTCACCACCCAAACTGTGACAGAAGATATTCTCATTTCATTCACAGCATGCTTGTGTTTATCAATATCTTTAAAACAGCTAGTAAAACTGTGGTCAGTTTGGGAGTTGGCAAATGGAACAAAATAAGAATCTTGTGCTATGAATGGCTTGTTCAGGACAAGAAACTCTAAACCATCTAAACTTATGGGAACATGAAGTTTATATAATGAAGCATTTTACAATTTCCCAAATTTTAGTCTAGGTCAAAAAAACACAGCGGTCCATTGCTTTCAAACTGGGGGGTTTTGAAAACGATTAGTATTTTTCCAAGAACACATTGTCTTTAGAAATGTACTATTTAACCTTAATCAGAATTTAGCTTCTCACGCTAATGAAGGCATCACGACAATGTGTATATGCTCTCGCTGTTTCTGTGCTGTATGACCTACCATTAATGTAAACTACCTTTCTGGTATTTCCTTTTCCCAGGTATGATAAATTACACTTTGTAAGATTTAAAAACCAGATGTTGCTCTACAAGAAACCAAGAAAAGGGAAGAATAACCTATTGAAATACAAGCCTTGTTCCACCTTCCTTGGCACTTAATTCTAGTAGTATAGTATGTGATTACTACTAACTGGAAAAAGCTGGCACCAGTGTGGGTGTCAGACTTTAACCCAGCCTGTGCATGCAATAAAGCAATATTACTGATCTGCTTTCACTTGCAATGAGTCATCAGAGACATGGGGGTGTAGGGCAGGTTAAACCTGCATTCATAACATATCTCAGGAGCTTTTACAGCAGCCCCCAGAAGCCATCATCAGATCGGAATCTCTTTCACTTTCTACTGACCTTAGCTGGACTGGATAGTCCAGGTCTACCTTCTCAATTTTTACTACTATTGACAGAAAGTGGTTAAGATTATTTGCTGATTTGTTGTATGTCTTCATGAAGTAGTACGGTAAATAAAATAGATTTTGCATTTGGTTTTGTGTGCAATCATAACAGCTGCCATGTCTGTTATAAGTTCAATATGTATTGTATATGTCATGATAATTAAGACAGCTCATCTGAGTAATTTTCAACATGCAGTAAATATTTAAAAAATAATGTATATATTTGGGAAAATGAAGGGCACTTTAGACACTTTATATATAATCAATCCCTGCATACATACCAGCTTTTTCCTTAACATTTGAATCTACTACTAATCATAGAAAACTACTTAAACGTACTTTCTGACGCTGGTCTAGAAACAAACAAAATCATGTCTGTGACAGGACACTATAATGAAGGCTCAATTAGCAGCTATTGGACAGCATATCAACAGGGAAGACACGATTGGTCCACACTTCTGTCTTCGACTGGATCCAAACAACACCCTCCCTCAAAACCAGCCAATCAAACTGCCAACCCTGTTTCAGTTCTTTCCGCAACAGCCAATCCACTCCCTGCCTGCTTGAATGACGCCCCGCCTCCAAAAACATTGTACATGTCCAGATAAATTATAATAAGAAAGAGTAGTACCCCAATAAATAAATATGTTTGCAATAATAATAATAATAATAATAAATAATAATAATAATAATAATAATAATAATATTTTCTCTACGTGTATGTCGTTTTTCTATTCGTTAAGTACTATTTTCCTGAGTGGAATGTTACCTGCCGAAATATCAGAAGTTCAAGGTAAATATATGTTTTAATTATTATTTTTTTTAAACAGATAATAAAGAAATAAATCATTTTCTACTAGCGGTAGATCCCTCTCGATGCGGGCTGTACCGTGTGGTAGATGACCTTGACTTTCTTTAGCGCCTTCGCCTTCGGGTCGTGACGCGGTCATCTACCACACGCTAGAGCTTCCATCGATGGGCTCTATCGCTTAAATAAATATATTACTACATGTTGAAAATTATTCAGCTGTCTCATTAGTGCTTTACCTTTTGTCATATAACCTGAAAGTGTAATCATTTTATCTTGTTGTGTATGCATTTATCTCTGTCTTTCTCTGTCCTTACTGACATACAAACCACTGTATTTATATACAGCCATTGGCTCAAAAAGAAACAGAATGTTGACTTTTTGCTCGCTTGGAAGAAAAGTTCTGATACAAAGATTATGATACAAATGCCATGCCAGTGACATATAGTGGAAACCAATGCGCTTTAGCAAGAATCAGGCCAGCACATTACCATTATTTAAAGGGTATGTTACAAAAGAAAATCTTTTCATGAATTTCGATATCTGAAGTTTCTTCAGTAATCCATGACAGGTGTGTAGTTTGCAAAATAAGTAAAGTTCACAGCAAAATAATTAACGGTAAATATTTGTAAGTTACCGCTCAGCAATTTGATTATATCAACAACTATATATAATTGCAAGTTCAGCTGAATTTATCATCATCTTCTATACAAACATACAGAATAGCTAAATAAAACTTAAATAAAATGTTAACTTACCTGGTTTTTATGTTTATTTGAAATCCCCATAATTCACTGCAACGTGATCCTTTGCTTATGTTCTATTTCCTACTTTGAGATTAATAATTGTACTAAACACATGCATCTTACATTCCTTTGTTTGCAGTGGCAAGCAAAAAGCAATAAGAAGAGCTAATGCAAACTAAGAATGACATCCTGGATTAAGCATGGATAGTCTGCCTTGGCTTGATGCAGTTAGTTATACAGGCTAATGGGATCGATGGTGACAGCTGTAATTACCAGAGATGAGGTCGCCTGTACTGTAATTACAGTGCAATTGTCAAAGCAGTTCAGGCTGTAAAATACGCATCGTAGATCCTTCCTTCCGATATTGAAAATGATACAAGAAGCTCGCTATTTCAACACTGATAATGTGTATTATTTATCACAACTCAATCAAAGGTCCAGTAAATGCGAAGAGTATTCAAACGGAAAGCATCCTTGCTTATTCAACACAATTGACCTGTTAAGCTGATTTACTACATGGCTTGCAATGCTTACAGGTGTTTCAGTATTAACGATATAGTACTTACAACACTGATACCTTGAATACCATTGAACCCTTGAACCTTGTTTTGTTTGTCGTCCTTCATGTTACAATCTGATTCAGTCAGCTAGTGCAATACAATACTGAATATAAGGGCAAGACTTCAAAGTGTCCTCATGTAGCAACTGCAGATACTGAAATCGAACAAAACAATCTTTGTATCTTTGCACATGTCTTTGTGTGCTCTTGTAGTACTTAACCCTCCTATTATGTTTCAGGTCTGTTAAATTTGTCAGTCCTAGTTGTCTCCAAGTTGGGTATTTATATCAACAGTTGCGGTTTCTACTGTAATGGTACTGGTGTTTGATAACTGTAGCATCATATCATTTTATGGGTTTTTGTTCTTGAATATACTGACACCACACACCAACACACAAGTATATATAATTTATATTATATATGATATATATATATATATATATATATATATATATTATATATATATATATATTGTTATCTGTTCAAAATAATGGATGTATACACATTCTTAACACAATAGGGTTGATTAAATTACTTACTGCACACCTTACCGGATAAACTTTTTCAATTGCCATACAAAGTTGCCACATTTTTGAAGGTGTGAGAGGGAGTGTCCTTATTGGGCAGGGGCAATCCTAGGAACATTTTGACGTTAGAGCACAAATTATGGAATATTGTTTCTTTAAGTTGTGTGTTTATTTAAGTTTGCTTGTTGTGTGGTCTGCAATCAACTGCAAGAAAACAAACACATTCAGCTACAAATGTTTGCAAAGAAACCAAAATCAACCACGTTTTAGCTGACCATAGCATTACATATTAGAGAAAAGAAAGGTCTCACCTCTTCTGGAAATGGAGCGAGCAAAGGACCTGCAATGAAACAATAAGCGCAATCAGTTACACAGCATCAGCTGGCTTTGTAGATTTTGTTGTGCTGCACTAAACAGTGCCATCACTACTGTTTCTCCAACTGAATATGCAATGTTAAGCATGCTTACTGTCTGGCGTTTTATTGTCTCTTCCAAGCACACAAAGACACAACAGTAGCGTTATCTGTAACCAGCTTAGCTTGCTGAGCACATTCTGTTTTCACCTCTCTAAGCAAGCCGACCGTACAGCTCGTAGATGGACGCGCAGTTTTAAGAAATTTATTGCTTTCATGCTCTCCTTATGAACAGGTTGTTTTAACATGATGTGACCATGACTATTTATTTATTGATTCCCCCCCCCCAACATTTTGTCTGTTCCAAATGTTGCTGCCTTTTTCATTATGAAGACCCTAACCTGAGCAATGTTTTTCAAAAATGAATTTCTTGGTGTTATCATATCTTCTAACGGTTTGAAATAAGCAGTAGGTGTTCAGTATTTTTCACTGGGTAACAAATTTAAATGCATGCGCTGGTACCAAAGCCAGTGAGCACAGGTGGGCCGAATTACCTTTTCTTGTTCTTGAAATTCTTATGTATAGAAACTCTGGTAATAGTAACCTTCATTTTAATAAATATTTAAATCACTTTAAATAGTACAGACATAAACAAACATTTGTTGTAAAGCAACATGATATAAAAAAGAAATAAGGTTTGTATTACGAACCGTATGAATCAAGATTTGCATACGTAACGGACTCTACACACCGGACGCAATGTGACAAGCTAACGTGTCTTACAACACACCGCACCACGACAAAAAAATATATATAACCTTTATTTTTGATACAAGCCCTTCACACAGCCTGCAATGAGACAGGCAACGCTGAAACAAGTAGGATTGGTGTCTATTTTTGCGATTTTGTTGCGCGGCAGCTGTGAAACTGACCAATGTGGAGCAACTTCTCTTGCACGCCTTCTGTAACTAGTGGCAGAAGAAAAGATAATTCTTGCAGTATCAAAATACCCGTACAATAAAGGACACAAAAATTATAAAGACATGGCAATGAGGTAAAACATCTGGCTGTACATTTCCAGGGAACTGGGTATAGCTGGTTTGTATGATTTGTTTACCTTTACTGAAATAAGTATTCTTAAAAGCTATTATGTATTCTACATTTTTATTAGCTGTATAACAGGGCTATCTTTCGTGTGATTATTTATTTTTTTTCATGATACAGTCAGAGGGGAGTCGCCTTTTACATCGTGCGCCTAAGATAGTGCCGCAGGTAAGTCTGAAGTGCTTTTTTATGTTCGCTGACAGTTCCCCCTCAACCCCTATTTTTTTTTTAAATAACTTACCAATAAAGTACAAGTCTGACATCTTACATGATACTCGGAATACATTTCTGTGCACACAGCATAATTGACATGCTATAATACTGAAAACAAAATATGCCTTTCATCTTTCTTTCTGGGCTCCCTGTACTAAACACAGAAATTGGAGATGATGAGGCCCCATATATAATTGTATTCTGTGAGTTTATGAAAGGTAGGGCAGGACAATGAAAAATCCTAGATCCTTTTTTGGTGGCATTTGTCTTGACTTGAGGTTTCCCAGGTGAGCACTTAGTGTAGTGTTACCATGAAAAAGTACTGTAGAGCACCAGAAATACCATGCCCCCTCCCGCTCAAAATCATTAAACTGCATGAGTGTGCTATGGATTTGGAGGAAACCTAGTCCCATGGTGCATCTGTTGAAATTGATGAGAAATGCACAACTGGAGAGATGGATTAATTCTATATTCAGTTACTGTCGTTAAGTTGTTTTTCTAGTTAAAGTAAACTGCTTGGAGGGGGGTAAACTAGATGGGACAGTTAGCTGCTGCATGCTCATAGTAGAGCTTTACCATGGCTCCAGATCCATAAGTTCACTCACTGGAGCTTGGCCAGTCCCGTCTGTAGCTCCAAGAACAGTGTATCTTGTCTGTTGTTGCATTAAAAAAAAAAAAAAAAAGAACACACTGGTACAATTACTTTTTGGTAGAATGCCTTAAATATCCATTGTTGGAAGCTCTACATTATCTCATCTTGTTTACAAGGAAGTATATCAAGGAAGCTATGCAAGTATTTTGGATTATAAAATGCTTCTGGCATAGCTCAGTGTTTTGCATTGGAAACACATTCTCTTTCTAAACCATTCCAAAGTATGAAACATTTTACAGCTCCTTTTTTTTAAATTTGTTCTTGTTTTACTATATTAATAAATGTTTACCTTTTTGAGGTACAAATGCTAATTGTAATGCTAATGTATGGTGATTTACACACACACTGCTTGAATCAGAATTACTGTGTGTCAGTACCTTATATTATTTTAAATGGAAAAGTTACTGACAAGTGTTTTAATTTGTGAGGCATATCCTTCAAGAATGTTTTTTATCATGTTCCAATCTGTCCTGGGTGACAAGCCCTAACTCATTTAAGGCACATAATTCTGTTTTTTATTTTTCCATTTGAATAAGGGAGAGATTGCCTGCATAATGTGACTAATGTCCTTTGAGCATGGTCTGCTTAAAGAACAAGGGCATGTACTCAGTTACAATCTTCAAAACGTTTGCAGGTAATCGAAAGGATGCATCAACCTTTGCGTGGTCTGCAAGATGCTGAATTCTCCCTTTTAATTATTCATTACACAGACATGTACAGAGTGGATACTAACACAACAAGCTCTGGTCACGTAGTTGTCTAGACTCAATGTATTATAATAGCAAAGCTTTACCAGGAAATACAGCGTGACATGGCATCTGCTTGCAGTTTAGTGCTGCTAAACCTTGATCAGATTATGTCTGTTTTAATAACATATGAAACAGTAATATTCATAATATGGCAGTATAATGCTTAAGTACCATTACAAAAATGACTACAAAAGATTTAGAAGTGAGCAGTTACTTACTTCTAAATCTTTTATAGTCATTTTTGTATTACTTTAGTATAAATACATGTTAATTTGGATTCATATGTTGTTTTTTTCTGACTTTATGTGAACAAAAAGACACACATTTGCCTTTTTTCCCATTGGATATAGTGATATTTTTAAATATCACTGTCCTGGTCACAAAAGCAAAGTTTGTGGGGAATAATAGCCATTTTCTATACTTTTGAGGCATAAGCAATTAGGAAATAACACTTACTACCCAGGAACAAAAAAAAATTAATAAATTGTTACACTGTGTTAATTGACAGCATTCTCTACAGACCCTATTCAGTTTCTTTAATAATGGACAATAAGATGACACAAAGTCAACTGTCTGTTTCAAAACAATTGTCGATTACCATCAGATAACGATAGTCAAAATGTCTTCTGGTCTTCTGTTCACAAATTCTTTCTTATTGTCTGAGGATATACATGGAACATAAATACAGAAAATTCTACTTTTACGTAACCCATTTGTCTTTGTAACTGATCTAGGAGTGTTTATTAGAGTGCTTAGTTTAGGCTTTATCAGTGTTATTGAGTGTGTTTCTAATACTGTATACTTGTTTTGGCTGTGTAAATGAATTATGCAAGGTCACTTTCTTTATCTTGGAAGAGGTTAGGATATATGGTATTCTTTTCATGTCTCCAACATTTTTAGGTCCAGACACAGAAAATTGTGTGAAAAACTGCCTTGTGTTCTCTAAGCTTTATGAGGGGGAAAAATCATAGTCCTTGTTCCAATTTATCTCCTCAGTAAAACCAAAAAGAATAAGGGCCATCTCCTCAAATCTGTGGCTGCAAGTGACTTAATTTTCAGTGCCAACAACCTTACTCACAGCAGCTGCTCGTGATCTGTCCAAGTTGGACATAGGTTGATGGTTTTTGTTTCCTTCTCTCTTCTAGCTGAATTTTTGCCTGGCTGTAAGCCACACTGCAATTACTGTGTTTCTTTGAAGAGCCTGTGATTCTAATTCTCCTCAGGTCATGATATTAATCCATTTACCTGTATGCTGGATCCTATTCTGTTCTGTTATTGTTATTTCATCACGGTGTGCTGAGTGACAGCTACTTTTTGTTCTTTGTAATATTTTATCCAAATATTATACCCATTTTCTGTTTTCTGCTCTCTGCGTCTGTTTGTCTTGCCTGAGACCCCCCTTATAAGGCCCAGGTCTCAAAGGATCCTCCTCTGTTGTACTACAAAAATATATCTTAAACTGATTTTGTCCCATACAGCAAGCTGTACATCCCCTAATGTATGTAATCCTTTATCACACATAGTACCGAACCTGACTTGGATATAGACCATTCTCAAAACTGATGGTTCATACTTTTGATTTAGTATTTTACTACACACAGAATCTTAACTCAGACTAGCTGATAGCCTTATGTGGGAATGCAAAAAGACATTATTTTGTTATTCAATAGTCAATAAAAACATTAATCTGTCACCATTTAGGTTGAACAAACTAGTAGGAAACAGCGTCCTGTTTTCAAGTAAATAAACAAAGACAAGAATGCATCAGTTTGATACCTTTGTGACAGCTGTGTGTAGAAGTGGTGTCATTTGAACTCAGTGTTTTCATAGGGTGGCTGATAAGGTAAACTCTATTGTTTACAAAGCATGAGTTAGGATTACCATGACAATATACACAAGCTTTGTGACATAATTAAGACAGCTCCTTGCTAATCAAGATAGAACAACACAAAGCTGTTTGTGTTATCATACTAAAAGTGTCGTCTTTCTAAGATGTATTTCAGCACCACAAATCGATATGGTTTGCTCTGTATTATTATTATTGATTGCTGAGTGACTGGGCTGGACAGCAGTGGCAGATTGAATTACAGACTGCTCCAGTGCTGTGAGCTCCTGACCCTGAGAAATCTTGCCTGTCTGACCTCATCCACAACATGTACATATCCATAAAACAGAATTAACGAAAGACATATTTATAAAGTGCTTCCTCCTTTAATTCCACATCAGTGCTACCAAATGGGAAGCAAACAATTTGAGCATGCTTAACCTTGAATTAGATTAGTAGTTTGGTTCAAGTATAGTTTTTTTTTGTCCCTGCCAAAAAGATAGGAGCTAATTGAAGACTGGAGTTAATGCTTTGAAAACCTGTCCCAATGTTATTCTTTTCAATCACTGAAAAGGTTTAAACAGTCACACCTTTGAAATTATAGACTGTAATAGTCATCATTGTAGAGATCTCTTAATCAGGGTCTGCAGATTTCTCTTCGAAGGGCATTTTTGTTCAGTTGGGTCATGTCGATTTAAATGGCAAGACAATTGCAGATTACAGGTTACAGATTTTCTTAGTTTTTTTTTTGTGTAATTAGTGTGACTAAGCTGTTTAAGGAATCTCAGCTTTGACATTTCTCTGCTATCTCACTTGGGCTCCACTGCCATATCTGTCTAATACCGAATGACAACACAGAAAGAAGAAAGTACAACAAATAGCACAGATGTGTGCTGATATTATTGTGAGTGAGTGTAAAATGAGCATGGAAAAAAACATTATGGTGAGGGATAACTTTATTTTCTTGTAGATATCATTTCTCTGAGAGCTACAGCCATGAATTAATTTTATGAGGTATGCAGTCACTAAGCTCTAATGATAATATGAGGGCAGAATTGAGTCACTAGTTCATCTACTGTATAAATTGGAATCCAGCCTGATTTACCCACGGTTGGCACAGTGTTTTGCATTAGTACGCTGTGGTTCCACTGTACTTAATGAAAGCTGCACACGTGCCTTGATTTTTAAGCAAGGTCTTATTCACATGTGTGCATTTGATCCATGAGTTATGTGACCGTCCTAAATTCTTGTCCTCCATTTTTCTTTGTTATTGTGAAAATATATTACTGCAGTTTCTAACTCGCAGAAAGGTATCTGTTGCCTTGTGCACTTAGCTTTGTAGTTAGAATCTGAAATGAGAAGTTAGTACCAGCAGGTAAATTGAGAAATATTATCTGGACACAACAGATGCTATGTTTCAACAAGTCAATGTTGTAATGACTTGCCACTCTTCCAACAGTTTTTATTTGAAAGTAAATAGCATGTATTTGTTATTACAGATGTAATTTTTCTGCTTTTAGTATGCAGTACCCCTACTGCACAGTGTGCAGGATACAGAAATGGACAGCAAAACTTATATAAAAATGTGTTTATGACCAACGGCACATGTTTTTACACAACTTCATAGATTTGTCCCTGCGCATTTCCAAACCCAACCTATATACTAAACTGCCTATATACTACAGTACGGACAATATGAATCAGTGTCTATAATGTAATAATTGTACATTTTAGTTATGTAGTCTAGGACTTCATCCAAGCTGAATCCCAGTGGAACTGGATTCAGTGTGATGACACTTTCAGCTGCAGGCGATGAAGCATGGAGACGTTTAGTTTGGGCACAGCTGTGGGAGTCTAACGCAAGGGTGAGTATTGTAACACGTGTGACATGTTGATTTTGCATGTGGGTCTAGCTAATTAGTTACAATTGGCTTCTCGACATTAATGTAAATATGCACTAAATACTGTACAATAGTACCCGCTCTGATTAGACATGTGCATATTTAATCTATTAAAACAGCTGGGTCTAAAGGCCATCTGTATATTAACCACATTAAAACTGTCCCTTGAAGGGGCTGTCATAGGTTTTGATGCTGTAAAACAGCGATACTTAGATTTGAGTTTGCAGCATCATTTGGTGATAGAACTCTTGTGGTGGTAACCTTGCATTAATAAAAATGCCCTCTAGTTTATAATGTATACTAATTAACATGCAAAGTTTGTTAATTAAAGGTAGACTTTCCAGGGAGGTAAGCTCATTTGTGGGTTGGGGAAAGGAGGGATTTCTTATAATTTAAATAAAGCTGAAATTTCTTTTCATTAGTAGAAAAAACTTTTGCTGGTGTCTGGTTAAGGAATACACCCCACTGGTATCCCTGGGGTGAATTGTTTTCTGTTACAAAAGCACATTTACATTCCAGTCTACTATTTCTGCAATCTTCAGAAACTTCTGCCACTGTAAATGCTGCTATTTAGGCTCAAATAAATACAACTGATTTTTGACAGTATTTATTAAACAATTGAAATTAAATTGAGTGAATAACTAATGATATTTAAACATCAAAATAATTAAATTATATTTCTTTCAGGGCACACTTTTTACATCAGTAGTGCAGTATATGGTTCAACATAGGAGTTTGAATTGTAAAAATATATAAATGTTTACTACTGTCAAAATCCTTACCTATATGACATATATATATATATATATATATATATATATATATATATATATATATATATATATATATATATATATATATATATACGACTGTCGAGCTCCAGGAGTTTAGCCTTATGGATGTGTTGTATCAGTTATCCCCAAAAACCATTAGTATATTCCCTATATTACAAATCAGTTTTCATCATTTACCTGTTGATTTTAATGTGATAACCTGCTGAATGAGACAAATTACCTGTTACATTAAATGTTAAAGATGATTTCCAATACATGAGAGTAGATATTAAAACTTCTTGCTGAGCTGATCTCGGCTCTCACCAAGATAAGCACCGACTAAGACGTAGCTTTACAGTAAACTAATATGATCCATCTGCATCTCCATCCATTTGCATTTCTTTCCATCTGATTATGTTGAGATCCTTCTGCCTGGTGTTGATTGCTGAAGTGTAATGCTGGCTCCAGGGATCAGCTTATTTTGCCTCCCCAATGCATCAGCACACACAACGGCTGTGATGCTGGCTCTGGGGATCAACCACAGTTTAGTCTCCCCAGCGCATCAGCATGACAACTTTCTGGATTGAGCTAAGTAGGGTACATCTCTGTGGTCTTCAAGTTGGCACCTTCCATCCTCGGTGTATATTATACTATACATCTATTCTCCCTAATTCTCTATTTCTGGTCAGTCTAATCCACAAAGATGAACCATCACCATCAACTTGGTTTCCAGTTATAACGAATAATAATTTCATGTTTGCAGTGGTAATACTAATTTTAATAGCAATTTAATCTCAACTCCCCCAGTATATACTTTCTTCCAATCTTGATTAACGTTTTTACAGCTCCTTTCAGTGCTACAATTCTTCTGTTTGCAACGAAATAGATACAATATTCAGAAATAAAATTACATTTTAAGGGGGTGTTTATTTTTAAGCTTTCAATTTCAAGCCTTCAGGGTTGATATTAATGATCTAAACAGTGTAGAGCTGCTCTTTATCTCTATATTAATCCAGCAAGATTTTTTTCCCCCGCAGGGTGACTAATAGACCTTATTAAAATGACTACATGAAGAATTAGGTTAATAAAAGATCCACAACTTTTTAGATTATAAAACCCTTTTTTTTTGTTGTTTTTTTAGTTTTTTTTTTAATATATTTCTTTCAGTGTATTTGGAAACATATAAATGTATGTGCCTTTTATTGCACCCAAAGTTTCTATTTCAAATTAGCTGTGAAACCCAAAGAGCTGCCGACCTTGACCTTCCTGCAGGCCCATGTAAATGGATAGCTATACTTTTCGATGTAGAACAGTATATAGTGGGATTAGGATTTTGACAGCTGGTACTCGTCTGCCACTGAATATAAGTTTTATACGCTGTAATTCAGCTTTGGTGTACCAGGTTTGAGTTTGTGTTATCTTGTTCTCATATGTCATATCTCTGCATCAATCATCTGTGTCACTTTGCAGCTTCTCAACTTTCAACTAGCTTATTATCTTTAGTTTAAATACAGTTCTCCCTCATTATAATGCAATTCTTTACAGAGCCCATTATAAGAATCCATGGCAGTGTCTCCAATTCACCCTATTATGGAATTTAACTGACACTTGTATTTGCATTTGACAGAACACATTGTGCAGGCTTCTGACCGGACAAAAAAAAAAAAAGTCTGGAAAAAAATTAAAAGGCGGGGGGGTGTGTGTGTGTGTTTAGAAATGACCAATTGGTTACTTTATCCTATACGCTTTTCTGATTTAAAGCTTACATTTTATAAATGTAATATCAGACCAGTGGCTTTGTACTGTAAGCTCACATGCTTTTCACTGACCACCCGCTTCCATTGTGAGCTTTGGTGGTCTTGTTTTAAATCAAGTTTAAAGTATCATTGGGCTGTGGGTATTAACATTTAAATTACCTCTCAGCTGCTGTGCATGGTCTAATTTTCCTTGTTGTTGTTGTTTTTTTTTTTACAAACTGTGGTCCAAAGACATTTGGACATAGCTGTTCTTGTTTTGCCTCCTTTGTAGGTGTAACCAGCTATCCAAAATTGCTTAACTGGCCTAAAATCCTTTCATTCTGATTATGGCAGTCTGCTATTAGCTTTAGAGGCTAATACTGAACTGATTTCTGGCTGACATCGGTTTTACCATCTGTCTGAGCCCTTCCATTAGGATAATTGTTTGGATGAAAGTAACCAAACACCTTCCTTGTACTTTATTTAAAGTCTAGCTAAATGCAAGTGTGTGACACATGATGCTAAATAAGAGCTGTAATGTTCCACGGACATTATAATCTTGTTAATTGAACCTTACCTACTAACTTACTTCAATAAAGTTGTCTGTGCATTTCTGGGTCTGTGTGGTCTCTATGGGAAATCATGTGCTCTATCTAAAATCTCCAACGTGACCCCTAGCAGAAGAGGTCAAGCTGGTTTCCTTGGCTTTCCCTTGATTCCTGCCTACTATGGATCAACAGTGTCTCATATAATTTAGTAGATGAGACAAAGGATCTTTTACAATAAGGACAAGGATTTGTACCGTTTTTAAATGTGTAATAAAGCAAGTTCATTTGGCTAGGGCCATGTATTTGCGGTCCACATTTGTGGTAGGATAAAATGGTACGTCAGTAGGTCAGTAGGTTTATATGATCAGTATAAGACGTGACCAGGTTAGCTTTCCCACAGTTTGTACCAGTTACCTCTTGGTCATCCGAGGGCTGGTTCTTCACTAGGCTTAGTTCATATCTCAGAACGATAGGAAAAGCATTTATTTGAAAACTTGGCTGATTCAAAGGGTAAGCCCACTAAGAACACAGCTATTGCAATATACTACACTGACACGGCTTCCTCTTCGTTTTGTGCAGGCTTCATATCAGATATATAAAGAAAGATAAAAATAAGCTGAAGTTTATTTGGTTGGCTCCTTTCACTTTATTTTCAAGGCCACTTTTCTGCATAATAAGAAGCCTTTTCTTATTTTCATGCAACAAGATTAATTAGAAAATCAGCAAAGGTTAGGATGACACTGTATTGAACTGGATGGCATCACACCGGCATAGACATTGCAAATGAACTGATAAATCCAGTGGTGTGAGCTAATGGAAAGTGACAGACTTACTCCCAAGCAATGTACCGGGCTTATCCACTACTCAGGGTTTCATTCTCTCCTGCAAGTAACAATAACTGCATTTAAAGAGAAGCCACTAAACCAAAACAAATAACAACAACAACACAAATAAAATAAAAGCTGAAAATTCTATTATTTCCAACTTTTTTTAAAATTGATTTCAAAGAAATAGATTGAGCAGCAGTGCAGATGGTAACAGTTCCCCATTGCCCCTATTGAAACGATATGGTTCAACTGTAGAAACGCAGGACTCCTATAGCAACCCCGCCCCTAACAAAGTCACAGCACAATGTAAATTTTGACAGATCCATTGTTTATAGTGGGCATTCAGTCGACCAGGGTCACAAGGTCAGTGTATTACCCAGCTTTCCTCAAACAAGGTCCCCAGTGTTCCGACCAGCAGAATGAGCAACATCAGTCAGTCTCCTTAATAACCACTGGCCTGTCACATGATATCATAAACGAATTAAAAAACCTGAATATTTTAGTCAAAACCAGGCATTGAAATACAATATAAAGAGCATTAAAAGTAATTTAAAATAAAAAATGATAATAATAAAGCTGAGAGAGGACCTTTTTCTGGTTATTTCATTTATTTATTCTTGTGTTCCTGGTTCTTCGTTTTTTCCATTATAAAATGCTGCAGTGCGTTTGCCTATTAAAAGGCAATATAGTAAAGCTAAACAGGCATCATTATCAAACATGCCTCTAATCCCATTATCATATACATTGTATTTTCAAATATATGATTCATAATGTAGCAGACACATGCTTTTATTTTAATGCTGCTTATAAATCACCTTAGTTACTGTTTTCATTATATAAAAATAATGGCTGTGTTTGCGCCTTACAATCTGAAGAATCCAGTTTGCTTAGTTCAACCATGAACTTGTCAATCAGAAGTAAGACAAACAAAAAGAAAAAAAAAACATTTTGAAATTCAATTTATTTTTGCTAATGATTGGAACACATTTCTGCTGACAAATAGAAAAAACAAAACAAGTTTTAATGCTTGGAATATTATATTTGATGCCAGAGTCTTTGCACGTTGTTTCTGAGTAATGCTGTTTCTGGGCTAGTTATGTCATGCTATTGCTTTTAGCTATCCTTGGCAAATGCATCAAGTAAACAAACATTTGAGAATGATAGCTTTTAAAGTTCAGCTTCTATTTCAAATAACACATGCATTAGCCTTCCACAATATAAATTGGCTTTTCAAAAACAGTGAGTGATTATGTATTCAAAGCGCATTGCTTGGTTCTTTGTAGATGTACAATGCTTTTTTTGTGATCACAGGTAATTATCAAAAGGATAAATGGTAAATATGTTACTGTATCATATCAAATGCAACTGACACAATAATATATAATTGTAGTTTTTGAAAATGCAAGTGTTTTCCAAAGGCAGAACAGCCCAATGAAGCATATAAAAGTTGTCTGCAATTATTTTCTTAGTTCTGGTCATAAATACAAATACAAATACACTGCTCACCATTTTCTTTCTTCACTGTACAATTTGTGGGCAGAAAATTGGCAGTGAACTGACTCTCTGGCAGATTAAAAGCCGATTAGAAACTTCCAGCCAGCCCTGCTGGATCTTGTAAATTGTGTTAACTGATTGCATACACCTGAGTACACAGTGTTCAGCCTGCCCCTGCCTCCTTAATACAAGTCTATACAACCACTTTCAAAAAGTTAGTGTGGGCCTTTGGGTAAACATCTTTTTTAAATGGTGTACAACAAAAAAATATGCGAACCATATTTTCTAAGAGCTTTCAAAAAGACCTTTGAAGCCCACTTGTGTACAGTTATGCAAGAAATAAACCTAAATGTTTTACCAAGGTCTGTGAATCAGAAAACCGTTTACTTTTGGGGAGCGGTGTGAAGCAATGAATAGATATTACAGTCATGAGCCAGATTAATTGTATTTTTTTTTTGTTTGTTTACCTTGTTTACACACAGAGCCCTAATTCTGTTTTATAGTAATGCTTTTAATCTATTACAAGTCTCTGAATGGGTACCAATATGGTGTTTGGTGCATACAAAGATCTGGCTGATTCAAATGGGATTGGCTTGTAGCAGAAATCTATTTTATATCAAGAACAGATTAGTGTTTACGTGCGCAAGTATACATTTTAGCTGGCAAATTATATTCGCTTAGTTGTTTGGTTTAAATCTAAATTTAATCCTATAGACCTATATTTTAACACTGGATTACAAAGTTCTGCTAAATTTAGCTGATTGTTAATGATAACAATCCTATTTAAATACTTTGTTTATTCTTTACTGTAACTGACTTATAGCCTGACAAAGAACCTGGATTTCAAGTCCTGAAGCTCTAATCTTCCTAAACCCTTGCTTTCTAATATATGTGTGCCTAGTAAACCTAATACTCATTGTTTGCCCAAGTTTAGTCAGTGATAAGAAAGTAACTTTTTCCAACAGGCAGCGATTCTAAAGATTTCTATACCATTACCTATAGCCAAGCAATACAGCTCTATCTAATATCTCTTTCAAATGACATCTTTTGTCATTCATTGACAAGCTTATTTCTGCAAGACATCTTTTCTGAGACTCTGCAGGTACTAGTTGGTACTGTTTCATTTAAGGTAACCAATATGACAACAACAGCTTATACTTTTAATAGTGCTATTCGTGCAAAAGAATACCAGGGCATGGTACTTAACAATTACAAATGATCTCATGGCTAGATAAAAAACATGTTTGTAGTGGCAATACTTGAAGTCTTTTGACCCCAAGGTTTATGCTGGTTTGCGTAATACAACATGCATCATCATAAAAGGCCAAGCCTTTCACAAACTAAGTTAAAGTATAGTATATCCTTCCATCAGACAGTAGAACTTTACTTGACTTGTTATTGTCTTATCTTGTTTTTGGGAATAAAGACCAGTTTGGTAAGGAATGGACCTATCTGAGTGTCTGGTACTATCTGAGGAAGAGAGTATTATACATGTCAATGAAAACATGTTTTTTTTATAATGAGATAATGAGATTTCATAATAATATTTTATAATCTTTAAGATATAAAACACTTGCTGAGGAACCTCAGAGCACTTTACAAAATGATCAGAAATCTGCCTAACACGATGGATTCTTTACACAGACGTCCTTAAAAGTGACATATTAAATAGTTATTCTGTTCACTGCAAAATGTAGATTGGGATGCTAACCTGTAACATATTTGCTGCAATGACTTTGAGTGATTATGAATATTTCTGTAAAAAGGATTGATCGCTGCAAAAAAGGATGACTGCATTCCATATGGGTTGATATTTATTCCTGCACAACTTATTTTGCTTCTTGTGACAAACTGATCTATAACTTGCCATTGTTTTGACCTCAGAGGCTAATGTGATAGTGGTGTGAAGGTGCTGTTGAATTGCTAACAGTGGTACATATCTCTTTGGTTATTTATTTTTTTAGGGTTAATAATGTAGTCAGATTTAAAATAATAACAAGGCCTCACTATGATTTTCAGTATCTCTTCCAGATTTTGGGAGATCTTTCATGTATTACAGGTTCAAGATCTCAAAAAAAAAAAAAAAAAAAAGCCAAAAGAAAGCATTTTATACCCCCCCACCCCTCCAATCTCTTGAATTTAATAGAATAACTGTATCATTGAAGCTGTGTTTTGTTGTCATATTTGATGCCTTTCTGTGCTTAAAGACCTCAACGGTTAATTGTATTGTTCAGTAATGAGAACCAGAGGATTCGTTAAGCTTGGTCCCAGGTGAGATACTTGATATGTTTTGACTAAGGGAAGCCAGTAATAAAAGCCTGAATGACTGTATAGTGCCAGGTAACTCTGGTGATGAATGAAATAATTATTTTCCCCAATGTGCAATCAATAAGAAAAAGGGTTAACCTCGTAGGAAAAATCCAAATGCAAGCTTATGGGGCAACTTGGTATAGGTATAAAATATCAGTCATTTGTTCTATGTGGTATATCCTACACTTACAGCAAATGTAGTGCTGTCTGTGTTACATCCACTAGGGGCAGAGCAAAACATACATTTCTTAAAACTAAATCTTAAAAACAATACCAGCAATTTCTGAGATATTCACAGCTTTTCAAACTGAAACACTGTTCTTATACTTTTGATGATAATTCTCAAAAGACAGCACCGAGTTTTGTTTATTTTAAAGGAACCCTAACTGTATCAGTTTTTAAAGCTTACTAATATTATTATTTCCATATTTTGTGATATAGGTCTGTTATATTTTGTCATTTGATTCAGGGTATGATTCCTTGAACAACTGTGGTGTGTTATATAGCACAGTATTATTAGAGTAGAAAGGGATCTGTATCATGCTTTTGTCACAGTGCCAGCTGTTATCTTCCTTGCAGGGTGGTTGACAAATCATCTTTCAGCACCAGATGTTTAAAATGATTTATACGTAATACAATACAATGTACTAGTAAGAAATAGAAGCAAGAATGATTTCTGGAAGTAGCTAGATAAAAATAATCCACATTCAGTCCACTGCTTATCATAACTGTTTGGGCTGAAGAATTGTCTCTTGTCTCCCATTCTCTCTCGTTACCTAGTCACAGTTGTATAGGTGTGTACATTCCTCTTTGCCCATTTACAATTTAAAATGTAAGTGAAAAAATACTAATCTCAGTCCTAAAATTCTAAAACATTTGGCCAAAGCTGTGTGTGCGTATGTGTGTGTGTGTGTGTGTGTATATATATATATATATATATATATATATATATATATATATATATATATATATATATATATATATATATATATATATATATATATATAATTTCCTGTCAGTCATTTCCCTCTAATAGACAACCATTTTATTGCCATTGTAGTATCACCTCATAGCTATTTCAGACCACTTGCAGGGTTCATTCACCATCGGTGACTAGCAGATGATATGGTCTGACGAATCCAATTTCCTCATTCCCATCACATTATTACCAATGTGTTTGTTGCTGATAACGCTCCAGTGAAGTTTATTAGATGAAGTGAGTGATGTCCAATGTTTTTGAAGCATTCACAAATTTAACTGTTATCTGGAAATTGCTGTTGTTCTCCTTATGTTGACGCAGTTTATCCTCAAGATGACCATGTTTTTCAAGGTGATCATACTGTTATACAGAGGGTCATACGTGTTCTTCCATCAAGACAGCTATCCTAGTCTCCTCACCTGAGCATCTTTGAAGCTATATGTGATCATGTACAGTAAGAGCTTCACTGTGTGCACTCATTATCACAGTGGGTGTTTTATTCAAGCAGTGTCAATGTAAGAATGCAAGAACTTACTTCAGGATTCTCTCTTACTCGAATAAGTTGTCAAGAGAAGCATTTTGCAGGGCTTTATAATGGTTATGAAACAGAGACAGGTTTGGTCTTTGGTTTGATTGCTGTGTTTTAAATGCATTGATACAAACTGTATCACAATCCTGGTCATCTATATATATATATAGGAATATATATATATATATATATATATATATATATATATATATATATATATATATATATATATATCTTCCTTTGTAAATAAAATTAGAGAGCAGAACAAATATTATATTACAAGTGTTTCTTTAAAAACAAGCTGCAGCATAAAATAAGTTAAATGCAATAGTGAATTGAACTGAAATGCAATCAGTTCCTGTGACAATGACACTGAAGCAGATTCTAACTGTTTTCTGATATGCCCCCTGATCCAGTAACCTTACCTTAATGTAAGACCATTACAGGGCTTAATGATGCTATCATTGCGCAGATTCTTGTAGAATCTGAAATTTGAGGAAGTGATCTGCGGAAACAGATTGAGGGAAAAACACTTGGACACTGTAATGCAGGATATTGAAAGTACCAGAAATTGGATTTGACAATTAAAAAGTGAGTTAAGATACAGTGATTCCTGGAACTCAGTTTGACAGTCCAGTAAAATATGTGTTTTGGGAAATGTTCCATCAGTAGTTTTAGCAGATTAATAAGGACAGACAACATTCGCATGGTTTTAGTGCTGGGCATAAAGGGATGAGACTGGTTTAATTACAGTCAAATGACAAATCAGTACAAAAATTATACTCCCAAATTAAAGTATTAAATATTGACATTTCAAATGTGATTGATCCAATGTGGCATGTTATTTTAGTACCTGCTACAGCTTGATACTTCTCAGTAAAGCAAGCCAGTCTTATTTTATTATACTTCTCAATTGAAAGGTTTTGCAGAACCTTATTAGATGTGCATGTTAATGTACACATTATGATTGGAACCGACATCTACAGTATAAAGTTATTCTAGAGTATTGAGATAAAGACAAAAACAGAAATTACACTTGACCTGCTAGAAACGTTCCTTGAGTTTATTACAAAAAAAATAGCATTTTACAATATATAATGGCTGGTTGTTCTGTCAATTCAGCAATATCCAATTTCTGAAACTGACTACAAATTTAAATCTGATCCAACACAATTTGAATGCTTTTGAAACCTGAAAGTTTCTGAATCGTTCTGTGAATAGTTTAGTTAATCTTTTTTTTTTTTTTTTTTTTTTTTTTAAATCCAGAATATACGGGATTATTAATAACTCAGACATCTAGTCTGTAGATCATGTCCTAGTGAAATATATATATATATATAATATATATATATAGATATATTATATATATATATATATATATATAAATAATACTATATAATGACTAAATTTTAAACCAGCATTATTTGTTCAGCCTACTCATTAGGCTATTTGACACACAATGCTAGTCATCCAATAAGGTTCTAGTTAAAAGAAGAAGAAAAAAAAAAAATAGTTACCAAATCCTTTTTAAAAATCATAAATCTTTTATAAGTGCCTTTATATGAGAACAGTGAGAGAAAATGAGCATCTACCATCTAGAGGGTGATGGTTTATTGAAATTAAATTTAGATGAACTTTATTAGAAAACCAAGAATCTTATTTATGTGGCCATTCATCAAGTTTTTATTCATGGCTGCACTGGCCTCGAGAAAGCTTAATACACTGTGAATGCATTGTCTCATCCACTTTAATAGAGTAGGACTACTTCATCATTGTTGGTCAGGCTACATTGATGGAACTGGTGTGACAATTATATTTTAAGATGCACCAAATGTTTCCATTTATTATCACAGATTACTAAAAGTAATCACTGTAGGACACATGCTATAAACATAGCTTCTTAACCTCAGACCTGGTTTTTAAATGCGATTTACTGTATACTGGTTCATTATTTTTAATTTTGGATTTTTGTGTGGCAACTGTGTGATCAAGAAATAAGCAAATTTACCAGTATTAGTTACAACAATAAATACAGTTAATTAAATTGCTATAAAGTTCAAATCTCTGGAGTAAAGCAGACCCTTTCAGTCCTGTGTAACAACTGGAGAGAGGGCCAAAACCTGTGAACACACTGTTTGCATGTTCAGTTATAGAAAAAAAACAAACATTAGTATTAGTGTTTTGGACTGTATTGACATCCATTCCTGCTTGGATGCTGTTTAGTAAGAACTTGTAAGCAGTTCGGAACCCTCGCTGGTATTAGAAGCTTCCGTTTAAATTCCTTCATTGATTTGGTTGAGTTCGTCATGATGAGCCAAGGTTATGCAAATGCACTTTGGATTTTTCCATTTAACCTTGTCTTTTAACTCAATGTAATCATCACACTGCTGATTTGTTCTTTTACTTTTTCACCTTCTGGAATTCACCGTAGGCCTCAACAGAATAGTTCTTGTCATAGACTATGAAAGCAGCTTTGTGTAAAGGCCATGCATGACTGTAGGCTAGGTTTTAAATGAAAAAAAAAAGACTACAACACTGTATGACCTGCATTATTTCATTGTTCTGTTTCTCATTTTCCAGAGCCATGGTGTATACAGGGTCACTTTATCATGAGGCATTGGTTTGCCGATAGATGCAATGCAATCGTAAGCTTTAAACAATGCTCCAGTGCTTTTTGACCACAGTCCTGGGAGTCATAAATCAGCATCTCTCAATACCTTACTGCAGAGAGCACTATCCTCAGTACAGTAGAATAATACATTCCAACCCCATTGTTCTAGTTTAACAGGCCCCTGATTAACCCTTATCTTAGACTACCTTACTTAAGGTAACATTAGGTAGCCAGGATTAGTTAATGAAGTTGTTCATATGAGGTAACTGGGATATAAGATGCAATCCTCACTTGAGAGAGAGAATCTGGTAGTGGACTGAGCTGGATAGAAGAGAAGAATGTGAGCTGGAGAAATTAATCTGCCAACACCTTTTTCACCCATTCACAATGAAAAGGCATTTTTAAATGTTCATTCTCAAATGTAGTTTTGTGTTCCAAATAAATTATTGTTGCATTTGCAAAATTCAGTGCCAGGATACTGAACTGTGACCCAGTGTGCAGCCAAACCAACGTGTGTTCTTGGTAAATCAATACTGTCTGGTGGGCTAAATTAAAAATTAGGTCACACTGCTGAAAATCTAATTTTGAATGTGTGCCAAAAAAAGTTCCTACTTCATATTTTTGTATCTGGAATGCTATTTATATTATTGATGGCACCCATGTGCTATTTGCTTTGGTAATATTGTTTCTTACCACTATAAACATCTACGATAATCTCAATTAGTTGCCAGCATCGGTGGTTTGTGTGACATGCCACCAGAAGGGGAAACAGCTGGGCTTCTACCAAGAGTCCTACGAAATAAAGAAATTTCTGTCAGACTGTCGGATATATATATATATATATATATTGTTATACTCTGTACTTCTTCTTTTTTTTCTTTCTCTTGCATCTGCCATCAGTGGTGGGAATACTTTTTAAAAGCTCAATTTCATATTATTCATATCAGATTATGAATTGAACCCCAAATCTTGAACCACATGCCAATCTAGTTTATAAAATATGTCTCTAAGAAGAATTTGAAACTACTCAAAGAATATTGAACCCAATTTGCAGATAGTGACCTTTTTCCTGTCAGACTATAAAGGCTTTTTAAGCCTCTTAATGCATCCATATTTTAATGGTTCGTATAGAGCAGTCCTTTTACAAAACCTTATTTATAATAAAATTGAATGCAAATTAAACACGTAAAAGTGGCTTCTGATTAAATTCATCTTCAATATTGAACTTTGTTGGCTCTAGACGTAAACACATTTACTATTGGATTCTGTGGAATCAGATCTTTAATTCATATACCAAAAATGCCTTGACCAAATGTACCCAGAACCCATACTAGTGTCTCTTAGTCTTGCTTGTCACGAATGTCATTGTTTTTTCCAGTATCTATAGATATTGTACCCAGGGACTTGCACATTTAAAAATAGGATGCTGTGTGTATAGAAAATATATACCACTTTGGTTACAACATGCTGATTTGTATCATTATAGTTAAGGTTTGTGATTTTCGGTTTTAACCGATAAAACCCAATAAAACACCCCATATGCAAAAAAAAAAAATGAAATGAAATCGGTGGATAGCCAATAAACATCGCAAAACACCGGAAAAACTGTGGAACTGGTTAATAAATTCACATTGACTTTACCCTTTTCCCATTAAAAAATAAAACCTACTACAAAAATAGTAATAAATGCATTCCCCAGTGCTGCTGGGCAATGTCCCGCCTTCCTGACTTGAATCTATCATTGATTCGCTCTGAATACTTTAAACCCGCCCCAACTACCGATTGACAGCACATTCCTACATTTCTATTGGAGACTCCGCTTGCGAAATTTAAAACAAGATTACAATCAGGATGGAGGCTTGTTAGCAGGATTTAAAACAGAATTGTGGCGAAATGTACAAAAATGCCTCCGCACAAAAACCCCAGAAGAATGTGCCCGTGACCATAGGGATTTCGTTGTGGAAGACAGCAAAGGAAAGAAGGTACAACTTAAGTGTACAAGTACTGTTGAGTTACTACTACTATACTATACACATATTTTGACAGAAAAAAATGGTCAAGCATTTTGGAAAGTAACCGAAAACACTGATTTCATACAGTATATCAAAAACGAAAGCCCTCCCCCCCCCCCACCCCCCCCCCCCCCCCCCCCCCCCCCCCAAAAAACGATTTACATAAAGCTTGAAAATAGCTAAAAATAAGCACTGAAAAATACAATTAATAAAACCCTAAAAACAGAAGCCCTAATTATAGTTTCGTGTGCCACATTAATCCCAATAAGATGAATATGATCTCCTTAAAGGCAAAAATAGAGCAATAGAGAGCACATGCTGTGAGCAGAATAACTAGAAAGTATAGGGGTAATTTACTATTCCTATTGATGTTAAGTTGCAGAATAAAAAAAAAAAAATCTAGCAATATTAGTTGTCTTTGGGTTTTGATTATGCAGCCAGAATGATAATGTAACGTCGCTTAGAATTTAGATCTGAATTGAGCTATGGAACGCCAGATCTTTCCTAGACGGTGATCAGAGGTGTATTCCCAAATAACAAGCCACATTAAACGATGTATCACTATAGCTGTTGCTTTAGCGAGGCGTGCAGCCTTCTCAAACTATCACAAACTAGAATGATAAAAGCTTTGCAAGGAAAGCAGCCGAATCTCTCTTGGTTGTGTAATCAAGAAGGAAAGCTGTGTCCATTACAGTATCACTTTAACTGGTTTCCTAATGTGATCTCTTTTCAAACAGTTGGGCTCAATCGCTGCCTGATTCCAGAGCACAGTATAGGAAAAAGGTTATGGGAACAAAAACACTGCTTCAGGATGGCAGAAGGTCTGCTTTATGTTGTATTAATGTATGTGTTTTGTTAATAGTTGTGAACATTAAAAGAGTGAACCTAAGGGGGTTAGAAATATATTGTCAGTGGGCAGCATGATTGCATTTTGTCTTGTGTTAGAGGAAACTACAGCTAAGCTATTCTTAATAAACATACACATGAATGCCGTTTAACTGTTTATATATATATATATATATATATATATATATATATATATATATATATATATAGCGAGAGAGAGAGAGAGAGAGAGAGAGAGAGAGAGAGAGAGAGAGAGATACTCATTTAACATGATAGCTTTTGGCATGTTTTTCTTTGTATAAACTGTGTTTCTTGTAAAAGTTTTCTGTGTATCTGAAAGACCTGTAATATGAATGAAAATACAGAAATCCTGTAGCCGAATGTCTATCTTAGGATTAAGGTTTGTGTGCACGTTTATTGGAATTGTCAGTCATTTTAAGGGTAAAAAAATGTTTTACTTGCATTTCCTTTTTGCAGTTTTTGAATAGCAGATTTGTTAAAATATGTTTGTACACATAACATCACATTAGCTTAAACTCAAACTCAATGGGAAACACAAATAAAGAGCTGGAAAGTGCTTTAGTGCGTTGTCTTCTTACTACAATGTATACTCTCAGCTTTGTATAATGTTAATGAATGTTGTTGCCTTTGCTATTATTGTGATGCATCATGTGGTTAGCAATGTGAAATTATAACTGAGTGCCCTGTTTGCACAAATCCCTTTGAGAATGACATCATCAAAATTGGCCTTAGCTACAAACAGCTTTTCAAAGCAACAGGCTCAATTAAAAAGGTGACCCACATCTGACCCCTTGAGCATCAGTTAGTGCTGGAGTCACTGCAGCGCAGATGAGACCTGTTTTTCATATTAATTTTAAAGTATGGTCTGTGTAAGAAGTTTAAGGTAGCAAAAGTAATTGAGATGTTTTATTAGAAGAAGCAAAATGCTATAATGTTATTATTACTATTTTAACAGTATTTCCTGTTCTTAAAACAAGGTTTGTTTGTTGTGGCAGTGGAAAATAAAACAAATATTATAATATTGCACCAGTAATTTACATAACATTACATTTAAGGGATTTGTTGGACCCTACTGTAAATTTGATCTTAAGTATTATATATAGGTGTAAATAAGAGAGTCAAATATGCGTTTAACTGTGGGTCCAAAACCTTCCTTTAAAGATTTCTAAAAAGTGCATTGCAGTATCCCAAGATAAAAGCATGACAAGTAGAGTGACCAGATTCCAAGGCTCAGAGCCTGGAAACATAGATGATTTGTTTAAAAACTTTGTTTTAATTATTATTATTATTATTATTATTATTATTATTATTATTATTATTATTATTATTATTTTAATAATTATAATAAAAAAATAATGCTTCTTATTTGAACATAGTGTTTTTTCACTTAACAACCACCTCTGACTGGTGCACAGCCACTGCACCTTCCCTTTCCAGTTCATGGCCTCATTTAACTACGTTCTGACCATACGTATTGCTATTTTTACCCTTCATTTCTGTCATTGTGCATACTTTTAATTTAGTATTGTAACCGATATTATATGTATTGAGAATAGCTCACTATAGTACTGTTGATGTGCGGAACAGGTATTTTACCTTTACCTCCTTGTTATACCAATAACTAAGGCTTAATTAGAGACTTGAAAATGACTTTTGATCAAGCCTGTATTGTATTTGGTTTGACTTGTTAAAGTCTATTTGTTTCTGGCACATAATATTGAACAATAGCTATAATCAAATCAAAATGAATAGGGTCACATTTTAAAAAGAAAAAGTTGGCTTACAAGAGTAGTTATTTGTAAGTTATTTCAAGAAGTACAAGTTCATTCACTGCAATCTGTGGGTGGACAATAAGTCAGAGCCAGCTTTGTTCAGTTTGCTGACTTAAGCATATTATCAATTATGTTGCTGTAGTGGCTGCTATGCAGAGAATTCTAAAACCGTCTTGAGTGTATTTTAAAGTTATCGTGTCAGGTATTTGATCTACTGTGCTATTAGTAAAAGGTAAAAATATGTTTATCTATTCCTCTTGATTTCACAAGTACCATCCCATAGTGACTGTTGAAAACCTTAATGTACAGTCTGACTTGCAAAGATATAGTACTGCGCTCTTGTCTTGCAACTGTTCTGAACACACCTAGTTAAATTAAAGATTTTTTTTTTTTTAAATCAAGGTCATTTTTAATGAACAGTTATTGTGTTAATGGCTGTTTTAAATTGAATCCTTTGTGTACATATTCCGAAACAGTACTACGCCCAGATAACGGCAAAGCGAAACATTCTACTTTATTACAGAGTAAGTAGTGGGGGTCTGAAAAAATGCCCCCACATATTGCTACAACTGTTTAAATAATGTACCTGTAATTTTCTTTTCATTGTTAACACCCTTACAGCTTTTTACACTTATGACTTTAAACTCTGTTTCAAAGCACTTTTCAAAATGGAAACTCTAGTGCACTGTGACTGCGCAGTGTGAGATCTGTCCTCTAAATCACTGTGGGAAGAGCGATTAGAAAAAAAAAATGTAGCAAGTGCTCTGACTGGTGGGGATGTGTAAGGCTATATCTTGCGTACTTACTCTAAGTCTATTCAGATATTATGTTATTGTTACACTTTCTTACAGTAAAACTCTTTCACAATCATATCTATGTTGAAAGTCTATTGCACCTTGGCTCTTAACTGCAGTACGTTCTGTTGCAATAACCTTCAATAATGCCCTTCATTATTTCAGCACAAGGGTTGACTGCCCAGTAACATGTCGCAATGAAATAGGAGCATCTTCCAGGTTATCAGTATCAATGATCAGTATCAACGTAAGTACTATTTAAAAAGAATCTAATAAACCCGCCTTAAATATGCACTATTAAATTTGTGAATATTGCATAGTGGAAACTGATTCATAGCATCCATAGGATTTATAGCCATGTCAAGGCAGCTTCAGCTCAGTGCCATGTTGCATTTTTCAGTATAAAGAAATTCTGACTAGCGTGCTGTTGAGTTAAATAAATAAACAGTAACATTTTGACAAAAATATACATAATTCCATAGGTATTAAGAATATTAAACTATGCCAATTTAGAGATAGTAGGTGTGTTTTTTTTTTTTTTTTTTTAAAGCTTTGTTTATTTCAATTTGCAACAGAAATCTTTGCAGCACTACCTTTCTGTTTTTGAGTTTTTGAAACGCACATTATCTCACCACCCTTCTGTTATCAACTGTTACATTTCATTTACAATTTCACAGCTCCCTTTTCAGTGGCTATAGAAAAGAAGCAGATTCCTTCCTGAAGGCGGACTATCATGGGAAAATCCAACCCTTTGACCCCTTTAATCAGATATTCAAACTGTACTTCCCTACACCAAGTTTAAGTTCTTTGCAAACACAGGCTTAATTAATTTGTGTGAAATCTGCTGATGAAGTTTGTGGATCATCTGGGACAGAAAAAAAGAATCTTTTATCATACGTATTGAGGAAGACTGGCACATACCATTTTAAATGTTTGCTTACTCCATATAATATATATGTGCATTGTTCTTCTTGTCCACGCTGACCTTGCCAGATGCAATGTGTACAAACTCCCCTTTTCCTTAATCACAAAAGTGTCTTCATAAGCCAGCATGGCAACCAGCCATCTCTTCCCAACCAATGCTACAAGGCTTAGTCAAGCCAAGATACCAACTCGCTGTGCCAAACAAAGTAACGGCAATAATTACTAGCAAAATGCAAAACACAAAAAACTATTTTTGCATTATTTTTATTACTCCAGAATGATTTATTGTACTGATTTGGCCCAGGTGGTTCTTGCACTGGTTTCAGTGTCCTTATAAAGTTTAGTCCAGATGTTAAATGGATTCAGTTCCAAGTTTAGAGACATTAGGCTGACACATCTACGTTGAAAGCTGAGATATAGAAATGTTCTGAAATTCTTAAGCTTAAGCTTTACTGCTGTTTGTAAAATAGGGTATTTAATTTATTGAAAATAACAATTAGTTAAATAAAAAGGTACACCCATTTAACAAAAGACTGTTCTGTGACAGGCAAATTGTTGGTTATAATAAATACCTTGTGTTGTGAATAGTGTCAAACTTTATTATTATTTCCATAGAGCCAAACACATAAAATTCTTCTTTGTTCTGGCACTTGTGACTTCACTGCATATATAAATCAGTGGTGCAGTTTGATGTCTTTGTTTCCTCGATTAGATGATTTTTAATTTTTTTTTTTTTTTTATGTTGCGTGATTGTTTTTATGTAACTCTGAATAAAAGAGTCTTTGTAGATTTTTCTTCGTCTTCCTGAAAAGATACCCTACTATTACATCAAAAAGTTGGGCTGGCGAGGGTGTGTTTGGAACAGAAATGATTGGTCTTTTGTTGCATTTTGGCCTTGCTTCACCTCTGGTGTCTGTTTTGAATCCAGTTTAGATTTGAGTCACCAGGCTCTTCTAACTCCAAAGTGATTAATGTCCTAGTTCAACTGCCCTGATGGTCTCAATGCACAATAGTTGTTAGTGGAAGAGTCCTCGGTGCAAAACTACCCACCCAGTGGGAACTAATTGGTATCTAATTTGGCATCTAGTGCAGTTCTGGGGGACTAACTAGGTGAAAATGTGAAAAAGCTGAAGAGGCAGAGGCTTAAGATGTGTCCTTTGGCCTGCGTGTACCTACTTGTAATAAATCAGATTGGAAGAGAAGGTTGTTCTTGTCTTGATCTTGCAGATCTGCACTGTACTCAGACAAGTGTCAGACTTAGTTTTTTCTGCATGGAAAAATTTGTACCATTTGTTACAAAAGGAAAATAAAAATGCTAATGATACAAACCCAATAAGTAACTATTTACTTTCTGTATGGATTGTTTGTCGGTTTCAATAAACAGTGACAACGCATATTTACCTTTTTGAAAAAGAAAGTGAAGCCAGCTTTGAACTTGGCACAAACTATTTTTTAGCTAGTTAGAAAGAGTGAAAGTGAAATTGTTTTAATATTTGGTTCAACAATGTATCACTATCTCAGCACTTGGCACGTCACAGAAGCACGCCAGTAACATATTTGCTTGCTCTGTTCATACAAGATCAGGGTTTGCAATTGGGGACGATCTGTTAATCTGTGCTGGTATTTTTTATGACCAGTTGATTTGAATTCCTACCAGCTTTTCAGTGTAGATCAAAGAGGCTCCTGCCAAGGCAACAGCAGAGACTGTGCAGACAGATTACTTGAGTCTCCATGTTTCAAGGGATCTGATTTTCAGCATGTCATTATGCTGAGTAACAACTGTCTTACTAACCCTAATCTACTTGGGCTGATTGTGACTATTGCACTATATAAAAGACACATTTTATAGACCTACCATGAATGCGAAATGGGGTACAAAACAACCAGAAATGTCTCACACTATTTAAAAAAAAATGTACCGTTTAAACACATGTAACATGACCCCAGCATGGTTAGAAACACACACTACTCCATCAACGAGTTCTGGATTTCATAACTACCCTCAAGTTATTTAAAGGATCCAGTTCCAGGGTTTTGAGCAATCAGCCCCCTAGTAAATCAAGTGTTCCTTCCTTGTATCTGCATCTAGTAATAGTAAACCTACAGAGTTGTGAGGTGAGATTTATTCATGCTGTGATGACTTTGATCAGTTCAGAACCAGGGAAGTTTTCTTCCTGCTAACAAAAGGTAATCACTGTCTGTTTCCATTGTTCGTAGTTATACTCAGTGTACAAGAAAATAAAAGCCTGTCAAATTTTGGAGTACACGTGTACTCTAATCATCTCCCAGACAAAAAAAAAAAAAAAAACATTCTGATTTAAATCCTTAAATATTGTATTTGGCAAAAACAAGCAATTGAATTGCAGCTCACACCCACACATATACGTCTGCTTTTTTGAGATTGCTGCAAATTATCTTCCTGAGAATGAGTAAGTTGTTCAATCTAAGTAGGTTAATTGCAGATTTATAAGTACCAGAAAGTCATGCTCCGTACTTGCCCATTAGCTTGATCAGTGCTCATATTATGCTAATCACTTACTGTATATGTCATTGCCCATTAGAGTGGAGAGGTCAACTAACATTTACAATTGGATGCAATTTGTTAAAGAAGCTGTTGAAAAATGTGGCCAAGGGCCTTAAGTACTGACCTATATTTTTCAGAAATTGAATAGCTGGTGTGCTTTAAAATGCATGGCTAATGGACTGGGTTACAAGTAAGTAGTAAACTGTAACTGGCAAATCCTTTAAATATGTTGTAACTACAGGATTTGTAGTTTTAAAGCATTGGGATGTTTGAATAAGCATGTGGAGTATATGGCATAAAAAAACTAAAGTCAACTCTTGTAATTCCTCATTGATTCTCATGTTTCATTTTAGGTATCCATTTGTACTTTGGAACTAGTAATAACCATTCACTCAATCCTGTCATGGCTTTTAAGAGTAATTTAGCCATTGTATTGGATTGGGTTAGGCTGAAAGCTTTGGGAGCAGGGAGCAATAACAGTCAATGTTTTAAATGTCATTCAGTAACTAGAAATTCAGTAGAAACCCAGACAGTCATAATTTAATTAACTCTATACCTGGACCTTACTACCATAGCAGTTTTTAAATATAATTAGATTGCTGGGTTGACTTTTATTTTTGGTCTGAAGACCTTATGAATAATTGACACTAGTAGCTGTTGCAGCAATTTCCATGAAATACATTTAACCAAAAACTGTCTCTGAAAGCTGTGACATGTGAGAAGTTTCAGAAGTTTATTCGTCAAACATCCACCTCTATGAATAATGAACAGCATCAGCCTTCGTTAAATTCAATTTCTTCAATTTTTGAGCTTGTGGGAAAGTGAAATACACAGCCTTTTGCTTTCACATATTTCAGAATACATGTTGTTCCAGTTATAGTGTCTTTAACACCCACAGACAGCAAATGATTGGATGCTGAACTGAAATGAATGTGGCTATTATTTGTTATCGTTTGACTATTACAGTGTCTCTGTAACCCAAATAAGCTTATTCCTGAGGTCACTGATGGAGACTTCTTGTTGAAACTTTGTCAAATTGTAATTGCTTCATTCTAAATGCTCCTGGTATCCTGTTTGCAGTAGGTTATAAATTACTTATTCAAGTTCAGTTTTAAGTTTAAGATAAAAAACTGAAATTAAAATTGTACAGTATTTCTGAACAGCAGATGTCTTCAACATGGCAACTACTCCTAGATTGACTATGAACATATATGTTTCAAAACATCCCTTTACATGCTTTGTTATTCATGTACTGATCAAGCTGAATGGTTCCGTTTTCAGTAAGCTGGACTGCGTGGTTTGTTGTTGCAAAACAAATGGAAGGTTAATATAATTGGGCGTAGTACTGTTTACAGACTGCTCTTTTAATAGCACACACATTTTCAATATACTTTAATAAGAAGCATGGTACATCACGTACTGTAAACATGTTGCTGTTTATGAGGCTAACCGTCTGACACCAATTCCATTGCTGCATTCAAAGCAAGCACATCAGCAATGATGGCAACAACAGTAACAAAAACGCTTCCCCAAACAGGAGAGGCTGAGACTGAGCTACGCCTTCAAATAAAAGCTAGTGGTTTCAAGTCTACTGTAGCTTCTCGGTCTGTGCCCTCATAATAGTTATATGATGCTGTGGGTTTGTACAATGCTGTACAAAGTCTTTTATTCTCTGAACTTTGATAAGCTGTATAGCCAGCTGCTTGAAAACAAGTCCTAGACAATATGATTTTCTGTGTCTACCCCAATGTCCTTGCCAGATTAAGCTTAATAAGGCTTTGTTTTACTAAAACATTAAAAGACTAACTGCATTGTTTGAAGACCAGCTCAGTAAAAGTTTGGCGTCTCTTCAATTCTGGGTTACATGTTTTAAGCCACAGCTAAACTTTTCGATTGAAGAAAAGTTTTAACGATAACAAGTTCAAATTGAAGTCTGAAGAGTTATCTGAAGAATGCATTTTCTGGGGATAAAAATAATTTTGCTAGAAGGTATTGCAGTTGTTGGAGTGTTAAACAAACCCCTTACCCTCTTGCCCGCACTTCTCCTTTCTGATACACACACAGTTGCAACATGCTTGTGCTCACTGTTCGTAATGGCAGCTGCTTGCATTAAGGCATCCTACAGTTTGTACCCATATTACCAAACTGTATTTTTTTTCATTAAGACCCAAACCCAATGGGCCATGTTTACTAATATTTTTTTGAGAGAAAACTCAATTGCATGAAGGGCCCTTATATTAACATTCTCAGATGTGTCTGTATTTTTCTTCTTTCAGCTGCTATGTACAGAGTTTTTTTTTTACACTTTTCAGAAATGAAGTAATGCCAGCTTTGTCCTGAAACAACTGCTTTATAAATATATAGATATATATATATATATATTATATATATATATATATATATGTTAACAACTGTTTTGTACAGATTTAATGTGTTACCTAGTGACTACTTTAAGTACTTTTGAACATTCTCTAGCATTGAAGTAACTTATTGGCTAACCAGAAAGAAAGAAGATATATTCCATTAGTTCATTCCATACTGTATTGTATGAATCACCCATCCTATTAGGGGTGGAACAATTTCTCTTCAGTGGAGAAAGAGAGAATGTCTCTCGGTCCTACAGTGCTGGATAGTACAATCCACCCAAACACATTTCACTTCTGGTTCAGTTCCTCATAAGGAGTACATAGCCAGGCATTACAGAAGGGAAGGTCTCAAACGCAGCGCTGTGGGTGAAGGGTATTAAGACCAAAGTGAGGGACTGCTTTCCAGAAGCAGACTGCCTTGTGAATTCCATTAAAAGTTAATGAAACTGTTTGCAAGGCTCAGCAGCATTTAATCTTCATCTCCTCCTTTGCAGTTGATTTATTCCTGTACTATTTAGCTGTTTACAAAGAGCAATTACAGGCTGTTTTTCTAAATGCAAAATGTGATTTACTGTCGAGGCAGGGAAATGAGATGAACAGAGTAAAAAAAAAAAAAAAAGTAAGTAATAATTTCTCAAAGTTGGCAGCCAAGAAGATAGCTGTAGATGTAATCTTGATACTGCAAGGAAATTAAACAAACAAACAAACAAAAAAACACACTTTAGGTATTGTTAACATATATATATATATATATATATATATATATATATATATATATATATATATATATATATATATATATACACACACACACACACACACACACACACACACACACACAACACTAAAAATTTTTCACCTTTGGGGTGAAGTTTTACAAGCCTGGAAACGACGGAACATCGGACCTTAGGTTTCCCTCTCCTATATTTAGACATTACTCTTTGGTTGAGAACCAACGGATGTGTGTGTGTGTGTGTGTGTGTGTGTGTCTATATATTATATATATATATATATATATATATATATATATATATATATATATATATATATATATATATATATATATATATATATATATATATGCCTATAGAAAGTCTACACCCCCTTTCAAAATGTTCACCTTCTGTTGCCTTATAGCCTGGAATTAAAATGCATTACTTTTTTTTTTTTTTCATTTATCTACACATCCTACCTCACTTCCAAGTGAAAAAAATATTCTAGAAATTTGTAGAAAATTAATTAAAAATAAAAACTGAAATAGCCTGGTTGGATAAGTGTCCACCCCCTTGTAATAGCAATCCTAAATTAGCTCAGGGGTAACCAATCGCCTTCAAAATCACACACCAAGTTAAGTGGCCTCCACCTGCGTTAAATTGTAGTGATTCACATGATTTCAGGATAACTTCAGCAGTTCCTGTAGGTTTCCTCTGCTGGGTAGTGCATTTCAAAGCAAAGACTCAACCATGTGCACCAAGGTGCTTTCAAAGAACTCTGGGACAAAGTTGTTGAAAGACACAGATCAGGGGATGGGTTTACAAAAAAATATGAAAGGTCTTGAATATCCCTTGGAGCACAGTCAAGACAATTATTAAGAAGTGGAAGGTATATGGCAGCACCAAGACCCTGCCTCGATCAGGCCGTCCCTCCAAACTGGATGACCGAGCAAGAAGGAAACTGATCAGAGAGGCTACCAAGAAGCCAATGGCAACTTTACAAGAGCTACAGGCTTTTATGTCCAAGACTGGTCAAAGTGTGGATGTGACAACAATATCCCAAGTATTCCACAAATCTAGCCAGTATGGTAGGGTGGCAAGAAGGAAGCCATTACTAAAAAAAGCCCCCCTTGAATCCCGTTTTGAAGTATGCAAACAAACACTCAGGAGATTATGTAGCCATGTGGCAAAAAGTTTTGTGGTCTGACAAAACTAAAATGGAACTTTTTGACCTAAATGCAAAACGTTATGTTTGGCGCAAACCCAACACAGCGCATCACCCAAAGAACACCATCCTTACTGTGAAGCATGGTGGTGGCAGCATCATGTTATGGGGATGCTTCTCATCAGCAGGAACTGGGGCACTTAGTCAAGATAGAAGGGAAAATGAATGGAGCAAAGGCCTTGAGGAAAACCTGCTGCCCACTGCAAGAAAGCTGAAACTAGGATGGAAGTTCACCTTTCATCATGACAATGACCCAAAGCACACAGCCAAAGCTACACTGGAATGGCTAAGGAACAAAAAGGTAAATGTCCTTGAGTGGCCCAGTCAGAGCCCCGACCTAAGTCCAATCAAAAATTTGTGGCATGACTTGAAGGTTGCTGTCCATCAACGATCCCCAAGGAACTTGACAGAGCTTGAGCAGTTTTGTAAAGAATAATGGTAAAATATTGCCAAATCTAGGTGTGCAAAGTTGGTAGAGACTTATCCTGACAGACTCACAGCTGTAATTGCTGTCAAAGGTACTTCCACCAAGTATTAACTCAGGGGGGTGGAGACTTAACCAATTATGATCTTTCAGTTTTGTATTTTTAATACATCATTTTTTCTCAATAAAAACTGAGTGTGAGAGCGTAGATAAGTGGGGGAAAAAATCCTCATTTAAATATATGAAACTCTGAGGCACTGACACAACAAAATGTGAAAAAAGTTCAAGGGGGTGTAGACTTTCTATAGGCACTGTACAGTGTGTGTGTGTGTGTATATATATATATATATATATATATATATATATATATATATATAGATATATAGATATATATAGATATATAGATAGATAGATAGATAGATAGATAGATAGATAGATAGATAGATAGATAGATAGATAGATAGATAGATAGATAGATAGATATAATCACAGTGCTGATTTGCTTTTGGGCATTCCAAACAGAAAGATTACATTTTACCCTGGTAGCAAAAGGTTGTTAATTATTTATGGATATATTTACCTCAATATTACCTTGCGGGAACCGTTTGGAGTAAAAATGGATATAGCAACCAGTCTCCAGAATGAAAAATAGAGTTTATCATTTATTTACTACACACTGTCATAGCTTCAGGAAGTGAAGTTTAAGAGCAATGTCAACAGACAAAGGATCATACTCTGAGCCATCTGCCTAGCTTTGTGTTTCTCCCCAAGGCAGTGCAATTCATTCAGTGCCGATATATATTTTAGAAAAATCAAGAATGAGAACAATAAGATGCAGGGAGGAAAATACCCTTCTCACCAGCACTTTAAAGAGTACCTTGTCTCACTTATTTCATTCCACAACCCATATCCTTTCAGCCTGAGGTGAGCAGTGCCTGCATTGCAATGTAGTCAGTACTTCACATGAATACAGTAGGAGTATTACTTTTGGGAATACATTATTTTCTAATAAGGAAAGAATATATATTCATGTTTTTTAACATTTTTGCAATGAGTCTTGGTAGTTCTTATTGCAAATGCAATTACTAAAGTACAGTATTATCTGTATTTAGTGTGGAGTAGTGGTTAGGGCTCTGGACTTTTAGCCAAGGGTCCTGGGTTTAATACCAGCACACTGCTACTGTATAACCCAACCGTATGAATGGGTATTAGAATTTGTATATAGAATAACTAGTTTGCACTAAGTAACTGGCTTTGGAAAAAAGCATCAGCCAAATAAATACATGTTTTATTTTCTTAATCTTTTCAGAGTAGCATATCATTAAAAAGTACAATGCGTTTTTTTTTTTAACATACCTTATGTTATTGTTTATCTTTGTGTTTATAGCTATTGATTGGTCTTTATGCATGCCTTTTTTCTTGATCTCATTTAATCGACTCAGTTACTGCAAGGTGACAATTTAATCAATTAGAATGGGAGCCCCTTTCCATCGGGGGAGTGATGAATGTGTTTACCGTTAATGTTCCCATCACTCTCTAGTAGAAGGTAAAATGTCACAGTTTCAGAATGTCAGAAATGTAATTATTTTAATATTTTAATTAAATTTTTAAAAATAAAAAATTTCATTGTAACACTGACTACATTACATTACTTCATTTCTATGTTAATGTTTTTATATATATATATATATATATATATATATATATATATATATATATATAATATATATATAATCTATCTACACCCCCTTGAACTTTTTTTCACATTTTGTTGTGTCGGTGTCGGATTTTTTTTTCCACTTATCTACACCCCATACTCCACGCTGTTAAGGGGAAAAAAGTTTTTATTGAGAAAAAAATTATATATTAAAAATACAAAACTGAAAGATCATAATTGGATAAGTCTCCACCCCCCCTGAGTTAATACTTGTTAGAAGCACCTTTGGCAGCAATTACAGCTGTGAGTCTGTTGGGATAGGTCTCTACCAACTTTGCACACTGAGATTTGGTAATATTTGACCATTCTTCTTTACAAAATTGTTCAAGCTCTGTCAAGTTCCTTGGGGATCGTTGATGGACAGCAACCTTCAAGTCATGCCACAAATTTTTGATTGGATTAAGGTCGGGGCTCTGACTGGGCCACTCAAGGACATTTACCTTTTTGTTCCTTAGCCACTCCAGTGTAGCTTTGGCTGTGTGCTTTGGGTCATTGTTATACTGAACTTTCTTGCACAGGGCAGCAGGTTTTCCTCAAGGACTTCTCTGTACTTTGCTCCATTCATTTTCCCTTCTATCCTGACAAGTGCCCCAGTCCCTACCGATGAGAAACATACCCATATCACGATGCTGACACCACCATGCTTCACAGTAGGGATGGTGTTCTTTAGGTGATGCACTGTGTTGGGTTTGCTTTCTTGAGTAATGGCTTCCTTCTTGCCACCCTACTATACAGGCCAGATTTGTGGAGTGCTTGGGATATTGTTGTCACATGCACACTTTGACCAGTCTTGGCCATAAAAGCCTGTAGCTCTTGCAAAGTTGCTATTGGCCTCTTGGTAGCCTCTCTGATCAGTCTCCTTTTTGCTCGGTCATCCAGTTTGGAGGAACGGCCTGATTTAGGCAGGGTCTTGGTGGTGCCATACACCTTTCACTTCTTAGTAATTGTTTTGACCATGCTCCAAGTGATATATTTTTATACCCATCCCTTGATCTGTGTCTTTCAACAGCTTTGTCCTGGAGTTCTTTTGAAAGCGTCTTGGTGCTCATGGTTGAGTCTTTGCTTTGAAATGCACTACCCAGCAGAGGAAACCTACAGGAACTGCTGAAGTTATCCTGAAATCATGTAAATCACTCCAATTTAACACAGGTGGAGGCCACTTAACTTGGTGTGTGATTTTGAAGGCGATCGGTTACACCTGAGCTAATTTAGGATTGCTATTACAAGGGGGGTGGACACTTATCCAACCAGGCTATTTCAGTTTTTATTTTTAATTAATTTTCTACAAATTTCTAGAATATTTTTTTCACTTGGAAGTTGTGAGGTAGGATGTGTAGATAAATGAACAAAAAAAAAAAAAAAGTAATGCATTTTAATTCCAGGCTATAAGGCAACAGAAGGTGAACATTTTGAAAGGGGGTGTAGACTTTCTATAGGCATATATATATATATATATATATATATATATATATATATATACACACACACACACACACACACACACACACACACACACACACACACACACACACACACTATAGTTTGGTTCTCATTACAGATTTATATCCTCTCCCTTTGGACTGCAGTCATTATATATAAGGCTTTAAGGTTATTTTCTGGAGCAATACATTTAGCTGTCTAGAATTGCAGTGATCAGCACTACAAACCTTCCCCCATTTTGAAGTATACGTTGACCCCTGGCCTCTCTTTTGAGAGTCTGTGCCTTTGTGTGTCACATTAGTGTTCAAATTAAATTGAAGGAACACAGAGATGATGGAAATAAAAACAAAAAGGGGGTGGGGTGTAGGAGGTGACAGGGTGGCATAGTATCACATACAGACAGGTGTTTTTTGTATTGCTGCAAAATTGATCTCTTCATTCTTTTTTCTTTTCAATTTCATTACTTCCTTCATTACAATGTACACATTGCTTTAGTAATATTTATGCACTGTGCATTTTGACATTTCCTAAGAAATGCAGTTACAATATTTGGCCTCCGGCTGCAGTATATGCCACGCCTGGGGTGTGTTGTAGAAGTAACGCTATCCCACAAGACATTCCCTCGAGTTCTTAATTGTGATTTTTCATTTTTACCAGAATTTGTAATTTATGCCTACGACATGGTACTATATGAAATGTCAACACTTTGTGATGTTAAATGTGTAGTTTTCATTTTTTTAGTTGGACAACCCACTCAGCATTTTTTGTTAATTTGGGGTCTGTGTTATCCCGTTTTGTGAAATCACAGTTTGGCGGATGATTTAAGTCCGTCAATTCAATGACACAAAATTAAATACGAAAAGTCAGATTTGTGTCCTGTGTTTGAAAGCTTTGATGGAATTTTCCACATAATCTCAAGGCAGACACACGTACAAAATACTTAAAATCTGTTAACGCGACCAGGAAGGTCTAGAAAAGAAAATCCTTTTTCTTCAAACAAATTGCATTAGAAATCACCCTGCTTCACAGAGCACAAAGTCGAGATTAGCAGAGTAAATAGGGTTGATTGGCAAAGATTGTGGCGCTGCATCTTTTTACACAGCGGAATGGGATATCCTTGGGAGCTGGGTTCTGAAAAATTAAATGAAAAAGAAAAGACACGACTGGGATTGAAGTATACAATACAAAATAGTGCATTTAAATATACAGCCTCTCTGAGGCTCAGTCAGTCCAGTTAGTGGTTTAATTTTCTTGGTGACCAAATATTAACTTGGTTACTGTAATTATAACAGTATAACCGTTTTGCAAACGTATTTCGTTAGTGGTATTCTGACTTTCAAGCCAGACACTTTGGTCGTGCCTCCTAGCCTGCATATCAGTTTATTGTTTCTCGGTATGCATACTATAAGATTACTTCTGTTAAGACTGTAAATTAGATCAACTTGCTGTATTCAGAACCTCCTGTTTCATGGAACGAAATGTAATTATCGTGCTAGACAACAGCCTATTGTGCAGGATGCATTTTCACCTAACCTGAGATTGTCTGCATGTTAAATGCTTTAAAACTATACTTAAAGATGCTAAATAGTGCTGCCTAACTGTATAAATCTGTATATATTTTTACCAGTTTTCTGGAGGAAAATGAAACATTCACACCACAGTGACCCCTAGTGGAAGTGACAGTGCTGGCAACAGTTTCACTTGGTGCCAATTCTTAACCCCACCAACACATTGAGGCCAATTGCATTATTTTGCCTATAGTTCAATAAGCCAGTCACCAAGGGAGGTAAACCAATTTCGCACAGGGTGGATATGTGGAAACGTCTTACATGTGTTTAGACAGAGTTTGAATTCCAGCCTGGAAAACTGAGCTGGCTTTCAAATTCGTGGCCTTCTGATATCGTAACGGTATGCATACTAAGTGTGCCAAGCTTTTGGGTTGCAGTCTGAGCAGAACATTGAGGATTTCCACTTGTGAATACTTGCTAATTAAAATCCTAACACACTGTAATTGTACATAGCCAAGGTTAATTGTGTTGGAGATACAGAGCTCCACTGTGTCAGTGGCTTGCTAACCTTGAGCTGATGCTTGTGAAGGACAGGAATCGACTGCGTTAGGATGCTGCAATATCTCTTTTTTTTAATGGAAAGTTAAAGGTTTTTTTTTTTTTTTTTTTTGGTATTACTTTTTTCTATAATTTTTGAGTTCCCAATTATTTTACCCATTTTTGTCACCAATGTGGAATGTCCAGTTCTCTTTCTTCACTGCAGTAACCACCCACAGTAGCTCTGAAGGTCAGTATACATCCTCCAGTCCCATCACCACACCCTTCGATTCAACTATTCAAAGATTAAATATACTAGAATGTATTTTAATATAGAGCAGACTTAGCAAAATAGGTCAACCGATTTCTTGTAAAAAAAATACATGTTATCTGGTTTGGTTGAACAGCTTGTATTTTTTAAATGTTATTTCCTCCATCACAAAGCTCATTTTAAGGAAGCTGAGAATCATAAAAAAAAATATTGAAAACAACAGCTGATTTGTTAGATGTGTGCCACTACATTTATTCTGAGGTTTAGAAAAAAAAAAGTTTCCGGGTTGATGCTCTTTAGTGAAATTTCACTCAGATCTAGCTAGAGTTCCCATTTGGGTGAACTAAATTACATTCTGTGAAGACTGTATGGGGTATGAGGATTTTTGAAGGCTGGGTTCCACAGTGGCCTGGTGCCTAATTATTCATTTGTGGAAAGGTTTGAATTAGGCACAGACTCAAGCAAAATCAATTTGGTATTATACACTCATTCCCCGCAGCACTGTGGTCTACATCGCAAACCAGTGCAAAATCCAGCAACAGATTATACACAGTTGGCAGGTTTTGCTCAAAAGAGTCTGGACTGATTGAACATGGTTGTTGAAACACTACAGCTGAGGGCGGTTCTTTTAGCTCAGGCTTAGTTTTACATCTAACCAAGCTTGTAACTTGTAAAAAAAATAATTGGTTTTTAGACTAGTCTCCAATGCTGTAAAACCAATACCCCTTTCAAGCAATAAATTCCTGTCCAGAATATATAAATCATATTGTTAGTCAAGCATTCCTTTATAATACGTTTCAATGAAAAGCTTTTTTATTTGTATCACGGTTAGATATTTCACAGCTGTACAAAACAAGTTTCATTTAATTGCAGTTTTTTTTTTTTATGTATTTATTTTAATTGTATTGTATTAATTTGTTACAGAATTGTAGTAAGTGATTTTGCAGCTTTACATGTGATGTAGGGATGAGATCAAGAACCTGCCAAACAAACGTTAATGAGATTGAAGGATAGTTTTATGGCATCTTAAAATTTGCTTTGGTTAACTCGGATTACAAACTTTCTGCTCTTTTAACTATACTGTATTACACAAGAGTCTGAAAGATTATAGAAACTTGAAAGGAACTCTGTGTTCTGATTCTTTCATTAGAAAAAAATGAACTTTAACCCTTTCTTTCCCTGAACAAGAAGTTTCATCATTTTAGTTTTAGATGTACTTGAATAGAAGATTTGACCACATTTACTCTGAAACTGGCATAAACTCTGTAGCTGCCTTTCACTTAGATTGCAGCAATAGTTTAATATTAGTTGGTTGCAAATACTTAGAGAAATATTTTAACCCTTAAAGGGATTGTTGCTAACAAAAATTATTTTACAGATCATTTTAACATCACATCATTATTTAGCAAGAGGTTAGTTTGCAAAGCAGGGTTTACAGATTATGTAAATATTTATATAAAGTTCAAACAATCTCAAAAGCCTAATCTCCCTGTTTGAATTTCAGGAAATCATTTATTTTACAAATTTCCATTCATATTTTCTATAACAGGATTCCTAGTACAGTATGTTAGAGTCTAGTGTGGCTCATAATGCATTTTTTTGCACCAAACAAGACTGTTGAGACAATAAGAAGCAGCACAATAGGAAGTATCACAACCGATAATCGAGTGTACCACACTGAAGCTGCTGTGACTAATGCTGAGTCTAGGTTCCAATTTGCTTTCTTTACAGACTTGGATTACATTTTATCAAGACAGCGTGGGGAAAAAATTTTTTCGTTACATATTGTCTCCATTAAGTTGAAATTTGGACTAAACTGTGGCGTGGTTTATAATATTTCCGCCAAGCTACATAGTTCATGTATGTTGCTTATAAAGGGAGAAACAAATGCATCACGTACGTCTGCAAAGCTAAACACTTTTCAGTGCTTTTTAAAGAGCTTTGGGAGGTTTCCAGTCAAATTAGTTTAAGGAAATATTTTACAAGACAGCTGGAGACAAATGTGCTGTGATGTTCTCTTACTGCTGCTAATTCAGCAATAAAAATGTGTATGTACAGTTATGCATGCATCGGATTGTGGTTAGTAGCTAATATATACAAAACCCCAAACCAGGCTGTAAAGCATATGGAGCTTATGAGTAGCAAACGTTCATTTGATTACATTAGCTCTGCTATATATAAATATGAATGTGTGTGTGTGTATATTATTGCAACAGTGTTTCTCCATTACTTAAATTACATTAGAATAAACAAGATCACTAAGCAGTTTTTTTCTAGCACTATAACTAGTTATATGACATTCCCTTTACTTCCAAGGGTGATTTTTTATTTATTTTTTCTCAGAAATTTAGCTTGTAACCTTGGGGAGTAAGAGCAAGGTGCCTTGCCACTTTTGGATCTTATCTTTAAGAATATATGTTGTTTGCCTTAATCACACATTATCTGACGCAGGAACTTCTTAATTTTTAAAGTCTAACTCCTCATGTGCTAATTACATTTCTAGTTGACATAGCAATATGGCCGCTCAATAAAGGGATGGGAACTTACCAGCAGGAATTAGCTACTAGAGATGCAAATCACATAAGCTCTGCACCACAACAGATGGCCAAATGTGGCAAGGGAGTATTTCTCCTAACATGACATGGGTGGTGACCACCTTGCATACAAATTATTTATCAGCACACATTTACTCACAAGCTGGACAAACATTCAGATGACATCCCAGGAAAAATCAAACCTAGCAGTTTTAATTCATCACTCCCTGAGCCCCCCCCCAAACACATTGCATGTACCATTCTTCAGTTGATTCAGTAGGCTTTTTATGATTGCTGTTGAATTTCAAAACATTTGTTATTGGATTAATGGGGAGAAACAAGCACACCACCTGCCCTCTCTACCCCAGGTCTGAACTGACAAATGCTTGAACTCTCTGTTTGGGATTAGTTGGTGGTTGACCTGTTTTATTTGTTTTTTTTTCAATCCATTACACTCCATTTTTTGCATCCAATATGTTCCCCTTAATCGTAAGCAGCTTTCTAACATGCAGAAAGCTCAGCCTAGATTGATGCTCGCCAGTCATGCAGTTCAATATGACCCTGATGATGTGATCACTCTCTGATGAAGCAGCTGGGTAGGTTGCTTTCTCAGAGGGCTTGGCAGGACACTATAAGCAAGTCACCCACATAGATTTGACATTGGCAAGTATTGCATGTATATGGTGATAAGGTATTGGTGCAACTCTGTATTTCTGAGAAATAAACAAAAACATTTATGGAATTATGATATTTTTAACCTCTCTCTAGGTGCAGCTAAACAATGAGACAAATTCTTCTGACACTGGGCAAATTCAGACAGTATATTCATTGCCAGCCATAGGCATTTGTTACTGGCAACCTCTTGTGATTAAACATCTTGGGAGTGCATAAAAACATGGGAGAGGTGTGACTGAAACCTACAGCAAAACTATTCATTTAACGAGACACCATTCTGTAGCAAACCTTTTCGTTTTGTATATTATTAAATATATATATATATCTATTTCCTGGTGTCCCTCCTTGAAAAGCCAGTAGCTTTGTTTGTAAAATGTGTCATTGCCAATACAGACCTCGTATTAAATTCAAGGCTTATCCCTTTAGAGATGGAATGAGCTGGTTACAGTGATTGTGCTGAACTTGGCCTTAAGGTTCTAGGACATGACCTTCCTGTGTTTGCTTTCCCCTCAGTGCCTTAGTCATTTTATTGCCATGAAATTGAATTCACTAAAATGGAACAATCGTTTTAAACTTCCAATGTATTGAAACAACTGTGCAGCTACTGCTAAATAGGTTCAAATACGTGTAAAAATTCTTAGGAATAACCACATCTGTGGCTGAACGTTTCCACTACTGCGGTTCAAACGTTTTGTTTTTTTAACCTGGATTCCCTATTGGTAAAGTACGTTCTATCCAGGATAGCACTTCCTTCACAACGTCTTTGATTAAAGTGAAACTACCGTAAAGAGGAATGAATGGAAAAATGAGGTTAGAACTGTGATTCTGTTTGCTTTTAATCTATTTTAACGAACATCATATTACATTGATATTTATAGAACATATAAACTGACCACTGACCTCAGAGGTTTTGTTCAGCGAGTGGGACGTTTCATGTCCAGTTAAAATATCAACAATAATGTCACATACAGTATAGTTTTTCTTTCATACAGGTCCCTACTTCTGTAAATTGTGTTTGTTTAATTTAATTGTAGTGTTATTAAAATCTTACAAAAAATTAATAACTGTTAATATTTAAGCAGCAAGACACAACCAGAGGTGGATTACCATGAGGTAATTACACACCGAGGGTCGTTATGATGCATTTCAATTCCTAGGGCTGTGGTTACTTCAAGATATCTTAACATACCTTCTGGAGTGCATCATTGCCATTGTGAATTTTTTTTTAAATTTGTATTGTTTTTTATAAGAGAGTGTCTTTTGCTAAAATGCTTTAGAATAACTATTCTTTTTAATTATGTAGCAGATACACTTTCATATTGTTATAATTATGTCATTTCATTATCCAGTACAATCTAGAGAAGTTCACAAGGAACACTAGGAATAGGTGCAGTGGACAGTGTTAAAAAAATAGATTTTAATTAAACATATTTAATTGTTCAAGTAAGGTATCTGACATTCTAGTTTACCGGATTTGATAAAAAAAAAAAAAAAAGTTTCCTTGATTGATGCACTATCCATATAATGAATAGCACTAATGATTTGGCTTTAAAAATATGTTTATAACAGGCCAGTCTGTTAGGAGCTTCTTCACTCTTTTCCTTTTGTATAAATAGAAATAAATGATAAACCATGGGCAGATAGCAGACCTTTTGATGAATGATGAGATGCTCCACTAGGTTGAGAGTAAGGTATAAATGAGTGGGACAAGGAACACTGCTAAGCAGTTACAGGGAGTAAGCTGGGGGAAGACAGACTAATACGTGGTTAGATCATATCTATAGGTAGATCAATGGTTAGCTGTTTAAGAACAGCCTTGGTAATTAAAGTATTGGAAACTGCCAGCCAAAACAGGAGAGAGAGAGAGAGAGAGAGAGAGAGAGAGAGAGAGAGAGAGAGAGAGAGAGAGAGAGAGAGAGAGAGAGATAGGAGGATGAATAAGTTGACAGTTCAGAGCAGTAAAGATTAGCAGATCGATACTGTTACTTTTAAAGCGCATGACTCATTCCTACATAAACAGATCTGTTTGCAAAAAATGTATGCAGATTTGAAACATTTATTTAATTTCTTTTTTCCCCAAAACCCCCTACTGTCTTACATTTTTTATCCTCAATTTTTTGTTATTCCTCCTTTTTTCTTACAGAATTTAATTATCTTTCAATTCAAAACAAGCCACTATCATGGTAAGAGCTTCCCTTTGACACAGAATCCTCCTGTTATCTTGTAATCTCATCATTTTATAATTTTCTTATGGAGTATATCATTTCAAATGTAATTGAATGTGCTTCCCTTTCAGTGAACTTTGAGAGATTCAGAGCTCTCTTACTCAGGATAGGAATTGTTTTTTTTATTTTTTCATCTGGTGTCTCAACTGTCTTTGGTGTGCTTGGGCCATTTTATCTATGCTGCTGGGTCCCAGATAAATATGTGGCACAGTGACCTTCAAATCCTCTAGTCTCTTTACTATACCAAGTGCACTGCAAAGTTGAAAAGGTCAAACGTCACAGGATTTCCCCAGATTTAGGAAGTGGATGTTCTTCTCCAAGCAATTTTCAAGTCAATTTCAGAACGTTATTTATATGTCGATCAATTATCTAAATGTTTAATTAACATAACTCAGAAATGCTATGGATGATTAGAAAGGGCGAGCAATCGAGCATTGTAGCCTTTAAAGGGTAGTTTCATGACAAGCAGGGGATGTGGGCCTTATTGAGGTTTTGCACTATTAAGAAGAAGAGGTAATAGTGGCCTTGGGAATTGTTTAATAAATTGAGGACAAGGAACCCTGTTTTTGTGTGATAACACAGCTTGTATAAACAGAAAAGCCTATTTGCAATCAGGTAAACCAAGCAGTCATCTTATTTTGTTTCATTTCAAATGACATAGACAGACATATTTGCAATCTATTTGGGGACCTCTTTATTCATTTCCCATTCTATAAGGTATGCACATTCTGTTTATCTGCAAATACTTCAGACAGAATTAAAATGTATATTTAAAAAAATAAAGGCATTGGAAGATATTTACAGCTGGGGTTAAATATCAGTGCAGCCTCCTTTTCAAACACTAAGTATTATATATTCCCACAGGTCCTCAGAAACTCAACAGCATAAAACTGCTTCTATTCTAAGGACAGGCTTTCCAAAGCTGGTAAAGTGTGGTCTCCAGTCATTTCTTTCAAAAAGTGTTAAGTCATCTTATCAAGGGTGGTCGCAGCTATGTCTGGACTGCCCAAAATTATTTCTGTGGGCTTGTAAAATGAGGCAAGGATGTTGTCACTAAATGTTGGGTATATACGTAGAATACAATATGCAAACTAACATATATCCCTCTAACATATATAATTCATTAAACAGATGAGGTGGGTGGGGTTTTCTCCCTGCAGGCTATCAAGTGTCCTTGATTCAACCCAGTTGTGCAAAAGAACAAAGAAAATACAATTATTCTGGTTTGATAGCTGTAAAGATCAGTAATAAGCATCACCATCTCATGTACACTGGTTATAATTGACTTGCCCTGGTATTTCTGGGATCAAAACTGAGTACTATATCATTTAAATAAATAACAATATATGAGTACTATATCATTTAAATAAATAAATACATATGCATATGTAAAACAGTAAAATGTCAATGTGTTACTGTATGGGGGTCAAAAAGCACACACTTGCATACAACACAATAAGGACATGCTTCCTCTATCCAGAGAAGCAGCAGAGATTTCATAAAAAGGTGGAACGGTATTGTTTTGCTGGTAATTTAATACCAGTGGTTTGATTGTCAGGATATAAAAAAAAAGCTCTGGTTGCTCTAGAAATATGTGAGGTCTTAACTTTAGGAGTGAAATTGTTTGCCAAGATACGTCTTTATTATCCAGCTAAACATTGACGTTTTCTGTCAGACTGCTGTTCCATTGCTCTTGATAAACTACAGTGTGCTTCAGCAAATAGCCATTTTCCAGCATACATCAGCTTTAAGAGAACTATAAATTTTTCAGGCAGCCTATGGTCATTGTAATTAGACTATTGATAGACTGCCAGTGTTCCCACCCACAAGTCAATAGGATATATATCAGATACAAATATAGCGTCACTGAATCAGAAGTTTCTGAACTGTGCAAGTACATATGAACAAAGCCTGGATGCTAACATACCATTCAGTGCATGCTTTTAGGGTTTTAATAGAAATCATCTGAGATTTGCAGTGCTACATGAAAACTGATTTCATTTTTGCACATGAATTGTTTACCACTGCATTTTTTCATTTGAAACCAGATAAAAATCACAACACAAAAGGATTATTAATTTTTTGCCTGAAGAAATCTGCTGTTGAGCATGTAAATCGAACTACTATGCACAAGCCTGCTTCCCCTTGATGCTAATTAAAAATGGAAAACGGCGCTCTTAACTATGAAGCACTTCTTTATTACAAAAATAAAAATAATCAATTAACAGACTGCATTAGTGATACAGTACATATAATACGACAGAGACACAGATTCCAGCAACTTGCAGGAAAGTAATGTGCTGCAGCAATTCAGAAGTGATTACAGCCAAGCCTGTCGTCTTTCAAACAAATAAGCAGAATATAATGAACTACTTACTTTAAAATGATCATCAGCAGGGATCAGGAGAAATTGGATCTCTGATTCTCTGCTAGTTGGTCGAGCTGTTTAGATATCAGGCTGTTCAAACACACGATGCAGAAAGCATGATCTTGGCTGGATTTGCTGTAGTTTCCTATGGGCTGTGAGGATTTGTGATAGTATTTTCCAATGGGCTGCTTGTTTGATGTTTTGGAGGCGCTGCTCAGCAATGAGCACATTGATTCAGACTCTGCCCATTTCCTAAACTCTAGGGAGTTGAATACATTTCCTACCATCGAACAATCTAGATACTAATTACAAACCGGATTTACTTAAATGATACAAGAAAAAAAAAAATGTGTTTGAAGCTAGCAGCTCCTGAGTTGTTTCTGAACAGTGAACCATTTCAACCATATAATGTTGCACAAGTATGGTTCTTGATCAAAGTGTATCCTTTTTTTTTCTTACCATAAATGTTTTCTATATTTTTAAACGGCCACACATATAAAAGGCAAATACATTCCAAAAGGGGTATACAGAAGGAGGCTAGGAGGCACAAAGAAAAGTGTAATTAATAAAAGATGTTCGCCTTGTAATAAGACAGACAGAATGAACGAAATATTTTGGCATCTTATTGGGATGCCCAAATTATAAAAATAACAAGAGGAGTAGTATTACCAGTTAAATCAACCACCTGTTATTATAAAATGATGCATCCTACTAACTGCGGAGGGTTACATTTCAGATAGACCATTTGAGTGAGTTTGAACAAGAACATGGAAAGTGATTAGAAACCAGGAAATGGCAGCAACCTGAATATCTGAATATGCCAAATTGCAGTAGAAAAGGGGGCTTGCTATACAATACTTTTGTCTGCTTTGCTATTGGGTTTTTAACATTAGAAAAATACATGTTAAACACTAGATTAATATAGATAGAAACATAAATAAATACATGTAGATATAGACATAGTTTTTTATAATATATAATAATAATAATAATAATAATAATAATAATAATAATAATAATAATAATTAGCTTGACAAGTTATACCTATTTCCTGTTACAGTAAGCTTGTGGATTCTGGATGAATTACGGTTTCTGTGCAACAGGATTATTATTTGAATTTAACTGTTAGTTTTAAACATCAGCAAAACCAAGTGCTCTAGAGATGTATTCTACCATCTTGCAATGTACTACTGAATGGCGGTGAGCAATGGAAGTCTAGTTATATTAAGACACTATGATATTGTCTGGAACAGAAATAAATCAACGTTTTGTTTTTTTGTTAAAAAAAAAAAGAAATACATGAAAGTCATTGGATATCTTTGATTTATCTGACCATAACATTTACTTCAAGGCCATCTTAGTTTAGGAACATTCCTCATCTGAATCATAGTAAATACAAAATAAATAAATAATAAAATCAATATGAAGCATGTTTGTCTCAAAGCATAGCGACTCGATGTGCTGACAGTACTCTGTTTACTGGCAAAATATTTAATTTTACTTACAGTTTGTAAAACATGTGCATTTTTTTAAATGCTGACATTTGTTACAGAAAGATTGCAGCAGTAAATGATGCCTACACCAATAATTAATAAGGCAAGCCTTCCTATACTTCCTATAAAATACTCCAAAGTCAGATTCAGTAGAATTTATTTTTGTAGTATTTGACTTCTATATTTCTCCTAAATATTAAATCCATTGCGTCACCCAGTTGTCTGTGATTCCCATCCCCCAGCAATTAACTGTAACAGAAAAGACTTAAAAGCATTTCCTGGGGTCTGTCCCCTGTGCATCTGTCTGTGTCTAGTGTTACCTCCATTATTATGCATTTGTGTCTATGTATTATAAATGGCACTGCCTGACAGCCATTTATTATATCTGAAGGTTTTCAGATGATGCAAGTTCTTATAACCTCCTTTTCTTTAATGCAGACAATTTTATGTACCTAACTTAACTATAATGGCATTTTCAAGCCTTTCTGAAGTAAGATGATGAACCACATTTATCTACTGTCTCATATATACTGAGGAAAATGTGACACAATTATATTTGTGCCCCAGACACAATGGGAGGTGGCACTACCATTTCCACAATACTACAATTTTCTGATTGTGACACCATTTATAGCTGTTACTGCCATTTAACAACTCATCACAAAGGAGAGGGAGAACTATATCAGCAATTATGTATAATTTTATTCCAAAGGCAGTTTCACAGCAAGTCCTGATGTCTGTATGTCAACAAGCCAAAGGGCACCACAGAGTTGGTGGCACCACCTAGAAAGTAGTATTGGTTTGCATGACTTTTATTAACCCACAATTAATTCAAAGCAGAACTGCATGTTTGAAACATATACAAGAATCGATTTTTGTGGAACTACTATACCAAGCTTCTTTCCCTAGTAATAACTTAATGTTTTTGGTTTAAATGCAAGTGTCCTTTGGTATCGACGTAACTCAAGTAATACGGTACTGTAACTGAAACTTAGATGATATTATCCATCCATGTACAGTGCTTGTTGCTAGGCTGGATCAGTGCCAAACATGGAGGTTAGTGGCATAAGATATCAGGGGCATAACCCTGGATATCTTGTAACAGTCAATATTCACATGTGCAATTTACTCTTGAGATGATTTTGTGTTCTAGATATCATGTGAAGAGTAAAATGATTTTGAAATCTTATTTTTAAATATAACAACATAGTTTAGAAAAAGAAGGTAGCCTTTAGAAGAAGGTTTGTCAATATTAAATCAAACGCATGCCTACAAGGATCAGCTAGACTTAAATTTAAGGTGTCATTATTACTTTAAACTCTCAAAAATTCAAAAGTTAGGAATTATTGATGCAAGATGCTGTTGTTATCACAGATTCATTTAAATGGACGAAACTGTAACTCAAAGATGATATTAATATATATGCAAATGTATTATGTTAATGTCAGTTTTACGTTGTGTTTTTATAACTGGCCTACAACGTACTGTATAGGATTCATTGGCAGAACACTTGTTTAAAAGTATGTGTTGCAGTTCAATGATGCTGGAATCCCAAACATACCAAGCCTGTGGATTTGTGAATTCTGATTGATTTGACCTAATGCAATGTTTTGCCATTAATACCATTGAAACAAGGAGCCACAGCTAGCACAGTACACAGAGCACAGTGTTAGCACAATATAGGCATAACACTATATGTTTACAGTACAACCTTTTATATTTAATTAATATAATGTGTAGTCAACTATACTTTTAATAATGAACACTGTTGTGATCAATGCAATTCCAGTACCAAATATTTCCAAGTTACTCAGCAAAACAGGCTTATTTGTATCAACACTTCCTTCTGCTGTGTTGTTATGCTATTTTGCATAGTTATTGGTGAATTCCTGATCAAGTTCAATCCATTTTTGCTCAGTGTTTTTGACGTGATATTAAAAGTGTTTGACTGTATTGCATTCCTACAGCAAAGTGAAATATGCAAATTCTGCTGTATAGCATTGCAGCTTTGTGGTTCAGGATTCTAAAGAAAAGCATGAATATAAATCCCAGTGATATTTTGTTGTGCATATGAAACTGACATTTTGTGAGAACAGAGTGTTCTTAATCTTAATTTCCCTACAGTAGATTATAGCTATAGTAGCTGCCTCATTATACTAAAGAAATGGGCAATTAGAATTCTGAGCAGCCCACAAGATTTTAAGACATGCCATATCCTTCATTTTTATGATTTCCCTGTCTATGTTCTGCAGTTCAAGTCTGTTTCTGGTACTTACTGGAAAACTGTACACATTCCTAATTAGAATGAGTACTTTGTTGCTAAATTAGCAAAACCAAATCAAATTCGCTATAAATATGAAAGAAGTACGGCAGCACGTTAAAAACATCAAAAAAACAGGATCTCAGGGAAAACTGAAGATTTGGACAGCAAAAGTTGTTTTGATGAGATCATGAGATATGTGGAATTATCTCAGGAAAAAGGAAGTAAAGACTTCCATTTGTTATAGATTCTGGGACGAATGATCTTGTGATCACAAGATATCAATGGTAATATTGAGATCCTGAGATAAATAAATAATCTTGTGATCTCGACATAACAGGAAAAAATAAAAAATCCTGGTGGCCTCGACGAAGCTATGAGAGGACAATTTTTTTCTCAGATAAAAACACATCTACAAGTTAATGATAGGATTAGCTTTGCAGATCTGTAGGCATGATGAGTATGAAAGATATGTGGAAGCAGGTCTGATTACATTTCAAGGTGTATTATTACATTACAGATTAGAGATCATTATGTGCTTTTGGAAGATTGATGTTTGCACTTATATATTAATATGCATTTGTCTTACAATGACTACAGTAAGATGATGATGGTAATTGTATAAGGTATAGTGTACACCCATGCATAATAAGGCTGCAATTCTAATGTGTATAACATTTTTTGTACAGGGAGAAACTAAATGTATCATTATTAAGACTCAGAGTAGGAAATTCACTTGCTTTTTGGAGAGTCGAGTTGCAAGACTTCCTCATCACTCAAGAGCCTCTGCTTTCTGAGGGACAGTCTAAATAGCCTAACATCTCACGGAGGGCATGTGGCTGAGGTAATTTCTTACTAAAATGTATACTGCTTATTGCTTTACTTGTGTTATTCTGCTCTTCCACAAATGTCTCTGTGTCTTCTGCGGACAACACTTTAAATCTGCAGGCTGTTGTTGTTTGTTCTGGTATTGACAATGATTTGTTATGTGCATATTCTGGTGGTAGAGTGTGTTTTTAAAAATCAAAGTTAGCATTTTTATCATCAATCTTATTATATAACACGGGCAATGTTGTTACACATAATTCTCATACCACCACTTCATCTAATTATATATGGGTCTCGTGCCACCACTGTGTATAATAAGGATGTAATACGCAGAAGTGTATCGGAAAATTATAATTCACCATGTAATATAATGAGAATATTTGCTTGCAGATGAATTTAATCCCAGAAGCATGCATATTATTCTATGTGCATGTAAAACTTCATGGTTTGTGTATCCTTTATTGTGATTAAACTTGACTGACTGGCTTATCCAGTTACGATAAAAAATAATATTAGCGGAATTTAGCACAAAATATTAAGATATCAGAAACTGGATGTATAAGAAGACATCTGTCAGTCTGTCTGTAGCAAAATATATTTTTCATGCTACTGATCCCTCTAATTGTGAATTTAAGGCTGCTCCGGGAGATGAATGTCACTGACGTGCTTGTTATTGTACGTCTTTCAGGAACCTAGAACAGATTAATCTAAGTTAGAATAGCAGAAAAATAGGTCCTATGGAAAAGTTAATTTGCATCTATGGGACTAACTCAAGAATATTGAATTAATAATTAACAAAACGAACTGCAGTTCTCTCTTTTTTTTTTTTTTTTGCCGCGCTCCTAATGGAGTTATCTGGCAAGACTTTTGAAATAGCTAAGTCCATCCTTCACTGTAATAAAAGCACAGGTTACAATGAGGACATCTTTCATTGCTTTCATCACTGTCTCTGACACATACTGTCAGTAGTCCTTAAGGCAAGGAAAATTGAACTTATATTACTTTCTTTTTGTAAAGGAAAAGTGTTATACACTTTTCACTTCACACTTTGCGTAAAGAGTAATGAATGCATCTTGCTTCTTCAAAGACAACCACCTTTCAGCCACAAAAAAAGAGACAAGGAATGATATGAAAAAAAAAATCTCTTTGCTTGGTTGCTAGTTGATGGAGTATGTGTGCATGAAATACATCCCTATTTTAAAGTTTAAGAAAACACCTTAAATACAATGTTTTTATAAAAAAATGATTAGCAAGGGGGAAAAAAAAAACATGAAAGATTAAGCTGTTAGAACAACATTGCGAATCAATATGTCTGCATCACATCCTGTCGTCAAATTCATGTTATGTTTGGTCCAAGGGAGTTTGAAGCAGAAACTGATATATTTGTGTTGATTTGTGTCTATTAATTTTCTGTTGAAAGATTAACTGTCTACCCATGATTCTTAACCAAAGCAAGCACGATTTTCATCAGCAAATGGAAATGAGGACATTCAATCCTCAATGTTTCACAAGCTATTTATTTCCTGCTAAGTGCACATGATTTTTTTGTATACAGTATATGTTTTAATAGAGCTATACAGAGCAGTGGACTTTTTTGGGTCCTATTCTACATAGTAACCCGTTTTGTCATTGTATATACCCCTATGTAAGATGTAACGATCCTGTAAGGTGGTCCTTTGTTTCAGTAAATCCACAGGCTTCCCACACTGAATTTATTTATACCTTTACTGGAGCATGAATTAATGGGAAAACATTACTGTTTCCCTCAGCAGATATATTTTTATTTATACCCTGCCATACTAAGACTCTATGACTTAGTCATGTTTTTATGTCAGAAAAAAATGCAGTAATTCTTTGTCAGCCGTGCACAATTTTGATGGACCTATGTTCACAATAAATAACCCTTCGTCCTGTACAACCGTTCTGTTTACATAAAAAAAAAAAAAAAAAAAAAAAACTGCTTTTGCATTAGCTATCTGGATATTATGCATTATATTGATTTCTTAAGCTCAGTTTGTCGCTCTCCACTGCCATATCCATTATTCTTGACAAAATACAGGCTGATCAGGGTCACTCAATAGCTTTGTAGTCACAAGTCTGACCCATACCCGTGTGCTCCCTTTTGATAACAATAATAATAAAAACATGTTTATTGCATAAATAAATAAATAAATAAATAAGTAAAAATTTAAAATTTAAAATACTGGAGGATCTAGATAAAAAAAAATAAAAAATCAAACAAACACACAACTCCTTCTTAAATTTTGGACAAGGGACTTCTAGCTTAAAAATACATTTAAAACACTTGGGTCACAATGATATGCTCAAGGGTAATGCAGACTATGTTAGTGCTACAGGACATTGGTATAATGTATCACACTGTTTTAAAGAGAGGTATTGATGTGCATGAATCTCAGACTGTGCCTGAAAGGCATCCTTTCCTGCCCTCAGTTTTTCAAAATGGTCTCTTGCTGTCACTTGTGTGAGATTCTGATAGTTGTAAAACTAAATGTTTGATAGAATTCTAATAGCTAATAGCAAATGTAGGACAAAAACATATGGTAATTATAAATACTACTACTACTACTACTACTACTACTAATAATAATAATAATAATAATAATAATAATAATAATTAAGGAGATAATACCTGTTGACTGACACTGTTTGAGTTGGAATCATTTGCAATTATTTTATATCACCTGTGTCATAAGCAAGTTAATCTTTAAATTAACATACAAAATATGGCAATAAGCAATAATTCAGACTGGGATGGGAGCCATAACCCTCAACGGAATTGCACAGAATCTGTTGAATTAATCTTTCAAGATTCATTTGGTTTTGTAAACAGCTCTGTTGTTTCTGTTTCCCACTGCCAGGGCTGCTGCTAGTCTTATTCATTAGCTTATATAATTCTAGGCAGATTGAACTGGCTATTGGTTGAGCTCTTCCTATTATATTTGTGATGTCATGTTTCTGCCTGACAGCCATTGGAGGTTTGAAAATCTTATGCCCACCCTCCTGTCTCAGAAGAGTTGAATTCATAGAAGACACGGTGGAGGCAAGAGTGAAAAGTGAGTGATGTGTCGATCAGATCTCTGGTTTTTCAGTTTATTATGAGCTTGAGTGGCATTACTTTGCATTAAAGTTGTTTGGAAAATACAGTACCAGGCAGATGTGAACACAGTTGACTCCTCCAGACGATAACATTACAGTGTGGATTATTACTGCTACCATTCCATGCAATTTAAATAATTTGCACAAAATTGAATAAATGAGTGTCTGACTAATAAACTATGAGTCAGAAATGTATTGCAGTAATCATTCACTACCATCAGTTCCATGCTCTCTTTAATTATGCTTGCCACCGTGTAGCCATCTAACAGTGTTATAATTAGAAAGCAATTAATCACAGTGGTTGCCTAAAAAGCTGCAAAGCAGGATATTAAGCAAGTCCCTTTCCACAATTTCTTGAAACAATTGTATTCTAGGTTTTTAATCAGTAAGTAGCGGGGTTCTGAAAAATATAGCATTACACATCCCCACGTGTTGCTACATCTGTTTACATAACATACCTGTAATTTTTATTTTCACTGTTATCATCCTGTCAACTTTTTACACTTAACTTTAATGTTTCAAAGCTCTTTTCAAAGTGGCCGCTCTAGTGCGTTGATGATCGTGTCAAGATTATTGCTCACATTGTCAAACAGGTAACACAGCAATAGCAATCCATGATGTGGTATGGAACAGAAAAGCCAGTGCACTTGTTATGTTTTTTTTTTTTAATCCCTCTTCCTGCAGTGATTTATAGGACAGATCTCAAACCTCACTTCACAAGAGTGGCCATTTTGAAAAGAGGATTGAAACAGATTTGAAAGTTGTAAGTGTAAAAAGTTGTTGGGATGTTAACAATGAAAAGAAAAATTACAGGTATGTTATTTAAACAGTTGTAGCAACACATGGGAATGCATAATGCTATATTTTTTCAGAACCCCGCTACATACTCCTTTAAATTTATAGATGAACGACCCAACTATGTTTGTGGGAAGTGAAAATGATTTTAAGATTCACCATAACATTTCCAGAGAGAAAAAAAGACTACAATGATCACTCATTAATTGATTTTGTTACACTGTGCCTTGGTAATTGTATTAGCGATAATATAAATTATTGTTGCCAAACATAACTCCAACACCAAGTTGGTTTAAACATGACAGAAACCAGGATTAAAGCTAATTTTGAATTTATCTGGTGTTGAATAACATAAAACTGATTGTTTTAAAATTAATCATATTTAGTCAAAATCATTATTTGACAGTACTGGACCTTGATTATTTGATGTATATGGTATTAAAATGCTATATGGTTTGAACCAATCACAATCTCTGACTTAGTTATAAGGTACTAAAATATACTATATTGTTTAATGGTCTTAATCTGTTGTACCATACTGGCTTAATTCAACCGTGATACAATTGCAAATATAATTTTCACACAATCTGGAAACATTGCCATCTTCCAAGTTGTAATTTGGTGTACCTAAAAGCATAGATGGATTCAAGATCTTAGGACAAAAAAAAAGTGAAATCTGTGCGATAAACCCAGAACTGTGAGAGAATAATGGTTGTGTTGATAACAGGGGTTGCTATTATATCAACACAAGCTATTATCGTCTCTAGAAGATTTTGACAGATTTAAATTCCCCATACCAAATTCAACGAAACACCAAGGTGAACTGTTACACAAAGTAACAGTTTGGGGGCTATCTATATGCTTGTGTTATGGAGTGTTAGAGACTGAATGATTGGTCTATTCTTTATCACAGTACCCCATTGCTTTGGTGCCTTCACCTGCTTACATGGCAGGCGATCCTCAACTTATGGAATGTAATTGATCCCTCAGTGTATAGGCAAAACACAGAACTTCTTCAGTCGTTTTAGAAGGGGTAAGCAGTATAGGAATTGTACTGGGACAAAGTGGAGTTTCAGGAGACAAAGCCTCACAAGCAATGCATTTTGAATTGCTACAATATCTTGGCCTTATTTCAGATTTGAATTACCATTAAACGTTGATGGTGTCCAAGACACAGCATTGTGCTTACAGTAGAGCTTAAGCCCAAAGTGAGTAATCATTTAGTCCACAGGGAATAGTTTTGAATTTCTGTAATCCTAACAGTTTATTGATCTACATTATGAAAACAATTTGTAGATTTAAAGACTTGCTTAAACAGTGGCTGTATATATGTCATTGCATTTTTAACCAAACAGTAATGTATATTACAAAATAACGAAAACTGGACTATAAACCAATAAGTCATTGAAAACCTTTTGGACTTGCTTAAAGGGCACAAAGAAAATGAACTACTGCTCTCCATCAACAAGGGAGCAAATTCAGTACAATCAACTCTAAAGTTTCACAGAGGCTCATCTATAAAACATAATGTGCAAATATAACTGAGGTTGCTATTACTAGATACCAATTGGAGATGCTTATTCAGGACATTTGCGATTTAATTTTTTTTATTTTTTTTTATTTTTTTTTGCTGAACCAAAATGAACAGCTCTTCGTATAATTAATGTCTTAGTAAAACATTAAAACATGCCCCATGAAATTTTTACTATAGAACGGCTATCTGGTAAAGACAGATGCAGCAACTATAGAAATGTCTAAGTTTCTATTTAGCATTTGGCTTCATATGCTGTTTCATTTAATATTCAGGACATGATTGTATTTAAATGAAGAATTGCCCTTTTGGTTATGAAGTGACGCACACCTGTTTGCAATATTAAAATCCTCAGAATCCTCAGGCTATATACTTTGTCACAGATATATGATTTATAAGTAGCCTCTGACTGGACTGCTGATTTACATTAAAGGAAGGATTAGGCAACATTACTAATGCAATACATTTAAGTGTAGAAATATATCAGTGAAAGAAAGTACAGCAATTCCTTTATATTCCTAATGCAACTTGAAATTTTTAATAATGATGATTATATTTGCGCAGTAGCGATAGGGATGATCAGTTTTTGTGTCAGTTTGTATTTGCAACTGCAATATCTGGTGGGACAAAATAGTTTACAAGAACATGTGTTTCATTTAAGTTTTCTTCCTAGATTTTGTTTAATCATCACCTTCTCTTTAAAGCACATGTGTGCTGGAGTCCCACACTCTTCCCTATTCGAACAGTGTAGAGATCCCACCAGTGGTATACCAGTGGTTTATCCTTCTGAGATACATACCCCCAGGTATAGAGGCACATGTTCAAGTACTGATCCTCCAGTTCATTTGCATTCATTCTTGAAAGTATCAGAATCTATTAACAATGCTAATGAAGGCTTTACTGTTGAAAACTGCCTGGATTTGATCAGACTTAGACATTGACCATTCTGTCACTCATTTTTATAATGCGTTATTTATATCTTTCCCTAAGGAGGTATGTATGTTACTTCCATATATTGTTTGGTTTCTGCAGCTGTCTCAGAAACAAGTAAAGCAGGTGGTTTCATATTTCAAAGAACAGATTGTCTGGTGCATGAGAATTTATTTTTATTGAGCTGTGTTGAGTTGTCTTTTGGTATCTTTTGTTTCTGTCCACAGCTGTTGAAATGCAGCATGCGGTTGGGGGGGGTTATATTTTTGTCTGCTGTAAGTGCTGCTGCCCACACTGTGTGACCAAAGAAGATACACTAACCATTTGTCTTGTGATAAGTAGCTTTACTTTACTCTACGGAACCCTTACTGACATTCAGAATGGTAAAGCTCCTCAGTCCTCTGATTGGATGCCTATCGTGTGTCGGTGTATTCACTACAAGGAGCTCCCAAGTGCATGTGATGGAAAACAGCCATCACCTTTTCCCACAAAAGCAAAGCAACCCTCGAGGCATAATTTAAGGGGGACAGCAACTCTGATGGAATAGTTTGTAAGCATATATCTCAAAACATTATTATGTTTATTATCTGGAAACCACAAAGTGCTCCTAATATGGCAGCCATCTCAAGCCACAAGTCAAGGTGAATGAAGGGTACCGCTAGGAGTTTTCATAACATCACCTGCATCTCATATAGTTTAAAAGAGGTGCTGTTGGATTATTAATAGCATATGAGCTCTTCTCACAGTTTGAAAATTGCCACTAAACATAGAAAAAAAGGCTTTTGCTTCCTAATACACATTGCAAGTCAAATGTAGTATATGCATATGGATGATCCTAGTCTGAAATCAAATTGATTGTTTATTGCCTTGTTCTACAAACTAAAACTCAAATTAAACAAACTAAACTCAAAAATGCTTGCCAATAGAGCCCTCATCACCCATTCCATAAGTGCAATTCACAGCTTGAAAAAGTAGTGATATTACATCTGAATGTTGAATCATAACTCAATAGAGGTACTTAACTTTTAGACTGAATTTAAATATATTTTTGAAATGTCTCTCAGTCACTTCATATACTGTAAACAGGAAGGTTGGGTCTTTAGGGTCTTGATAAATAAAGGATGCTCAATGAGCATTCAAGGAGCACTGTGGTTTGTCTGCAAATTAGGATGTGTGATCAACTGATGGGCCCCTGTAGGGGGTAACTGGGATATTTACAACCATCCTCATGATGTACACAGAAAGTATTTTGAACCTTAATTAAACTGCTGATTTCCGGGAACTTTTCTTTTATCACGCTTGTCATCTTATCAATGCAGTCTAATTTGTAACATTGTGATTCTCTCAGTCACTTTTTCATTAGATTTGCATAAATGCAAAATAAATAAAAAAAGGAAAAAAAGGGAAAAAAAGTATTCATGCGGTAATGAATAATAAAAAAAAAAAAACTCAATGGTAGATTTCAACTCTTGTTGTATTGCACTATTTCCTCAAGCGACAACCCAGATTGTCAGTACCTGTTGCGAAGCACATCTGATAACACAGACATGTGAAGATTGTTGTAAGCAGACTGTACTGAATAACCAGTATCTCACAAAAACAAAAACATGATTCTGGAACACTGCAACTTGTTTTGCTTTGTTATGCTAGTTGTTTAATAAAATTAACAGTCATCTACAGGCACACTTTAGACAGGCTCAAACTGAACACAAATTCTACTCATTCATAAGACAGAGAGAGTTTATACCTCAGATGTTGCTGTTTGTTTGAAAAGTCTCTGGTGGAATAAGGCCTTGTTTCCACTGTGGCATATAAGGATCAGCTGCCGACAGCTAGCCGCTGAAATCAAAAGACCGTATCAGTGCTTTTTTTCTAAACCTGGCCAACTTTGGAAATTCTTGCCTTGCGTCAAAGGTTACTGGGGGGTTGTGGGATCACATTGTGTTTTGTTTTAAACAAACCGGTGGTAACAAATACATGTAACGATAGGCTCCTTACAAATAAAAAGGAATCTAGCTAAGAAGGAGAGCACAGGCAAACAAACAGGCAAGGTTTTGTTGATTTGTTTATCATGAATAAAAAAAGCAATGCAGGATGAACATTGATCAGTTTAACAAAGTTCTCTGCTTTTGGTGAATATAATCAAGCTTAAAGGAAAACAAAGAAAATGACATGTGCGTGCTTTACCTATATGAAAGAAAATCATTGATAGCGATTTCCCTGTCAGTATCTTCTCGACACACATCTCTTGACTGTGAGGACGCACTTCCTTTGCAACCAGTTTGGCCACACTGAGTGTAGATTCAAAGCCTGTCGAGATAGCTGTGCTCAGTCGCTCGGGTGAGCAGTGGAAACACCTTGTTTTGCTGCCGTAGGTAGCTGTAGCCAGAAGCACCTAAAATGTGTAAAAAAATTTAAAAACTGTCTGTGCAGTAAATGTTACGGTACATTGTTAAGGACCTGGCGACAACAAGGTGAAAGTACTGGGACTGTTAATCAAAAATCTGAATCCTTAAAACAACATTTGGATTTGCTGGTAGCTAGTTTTATCTCCTTTATCAAAACTGGTACAGATTATGCTTGTGTGGTGTACATGTCTTGCTAAATCAAGCCTATTATTTCCTACATTATTACAACATTTCCATGGTCAGCCTATGCTTACTAGTATTATATCACTCTGAATGACTGAGGTTTAATTCTGATTTATGGGTATAACTATAACCACAACGCAGCTTACATGAAGTGTTTTGGATGACTTACTACAGTTTGCAGTACTGTGTATAGCAGCCTCCAGATGCTGCTTCTTTTCATAATGGCTGACTGTAATCCATAAAGTTAATCCCCTATATAATTGCAGGTATTTCTTTTTTTAAGTTTTTTTTACTCAGTTGTCACTGAAAGATTTCCGTCCGGACTTGTTTCCAACTTCTTTTTATCATAATCCCACACACACACTCTTTGCACGAGAGTCTTTCAACAGGTTTAGTTCTTTGAATTGTATCCCGTGCTAAGGAATACAAATGTACTTCATTTCTAGTTCACCCTACCTATGCTTATCCCTCACTATTTTTTTAAAATATATATATATATATATATATATATATATATATATATATATATAATATATATATATATATATATATTATACATGTATTTAAATATATATATATTACATTCCATGTGTGAATGCAAAACACCAGGGACATTGACAAAGACACTTCAGAACATTTTACATGTTTTCTTTCAGTTTAACCAGATTTGACTTCTATATTAAAACACATAAGAATGCTTGCTCCTTTAGCCCTCAGTTAAATCCGGGAATGGTTCTTGTCTAAGAGTTGACCTGGTGAATACATGGAGCACGATTTTGATAAGATATAGATTCCATGATTGATTCATTGGATGTGAATATGAAGGCAAGGGAAATATTCTTTTAGTAATGGAATTCATGTATGGTAAAGCAAAGATTAAAGTGACATTCTGACAAGGGCTGAACATGTTATAACTGTGAAATAAATATCTAAGTGAAATCAAATCTACCTTTTATAGTTCAAATCCAACAATTACGAGTTACAGTAATGAACTTGTATGTTCTTTATTTTACTAGTGTATCTAGTTTACTCTCATTCCACTGTCTAACACATGTCTTTCTAAGAGTTTTTAATCATTGTAGAAGCTAGGTCTAAACATCTAATCTTACCCCTTTATATCTATAAATACTTTGCAGTGGCATTACTTCACATTATGTTTTTAGTCATTTATTTTAAGGTTAGGAGACTATATTTATATCTTACACAATTATTTTTGAAGGTTTAAACAAACAGAATCATCCATTTATTTTTACATTTTGTGCTCATTTACCAGTACTTCATTTTGTACAGTATTCAATTTGACTAAGGTCTTTTTGGTTTGTCATACTAAGCATATAATTTTAAAGCTGTTTGAAGAACACAGCTGACTAAAGGAAGCAATCCTGTGGAGATTTATGGCTTCTGTGATTGTATATATTATATCCATTGCCCAATGAACAGGCAGTGGGGGTATCACTTTTATATTTATAGAATTTGGAATGCTTGGCAGTTTGGAACTCGCCATTTCTGTTCATCGTACTGTATATTTATCTTGTTGCATGATAGGCAATACTCTGCCACAAAGCACACCACAAACTACATGCTATAAACATGTTCCTCGATGCTAAGCAATATTCATATGCTGTTCAAAAAAGTAATATGAAAAACAGCTCTCTTCTTGTAGTAACCATTTCAATGATTTTTTGATTAGCAGTAAGACACTTCTTTAAATACAGTATTTCCTATTTTGTTGCCCATGATTTCCGTGTCCTAAATTAAAGCAGCATACACATGAACATTATTCTTATAAAACAGAAGGATGATGAACTCATTGCAGGTTTCACTGTCTGCAGTTCTCCAGCAGGACTCAATGTTATTGGCAGATAGCAGGGCTGTTCTCTCGATAAATCAAATTGCTGGCTGAGACGTGAAGTCCAAGATTGTGATCGGCTTGGCGAGACATTGTGATTCATGGATAGTATACTGCAGCAGAAAAATGGGGATTTATACTTCACATCCGCTCTGAATTCCTTACACAGAACATACACAGAACCCAGGGGCAGATCAATAACAAATACTATACAAGAGTAGTTTTGAGATGACCAAAGAAACTTTACGAAAACCATTTCATAAATAAGTTTGTCATTTTCCTGGCTTTGAAGAAATTCCCCAGAAGGTTATGCAATGTGATCCGACCCATGTTTTTTTTCAGTGGAATGGATTTAGCTCAGAATGTGCCAAATGTTAAGGATTCATTACAGAATATTATAAGAGTCAGACACATTCATTTAACTAGTTTCTAGTGCTTTTGGGCATTTCCATTAAAATGTTGGCCTAATTCACAAATCTTTAAGTTGTTTTATTAATGAAATACAGGTTGGTGTAAATTATCCTTTTAAAAGAACCCAGTCTCAACAAGAGCACCCTCTAGTGTACAATGCATGGATGACAGCATTAGCTGCCCTAGTTGAAAATATAAGCTAATGCATGCTACTGCTGTCTTCATCCTTGACTAGTGTGGAATTTGTATGAATTACATTGAAATGAGAGACCAGTTAAGTACTGAATGCATTTGCGTTAACAACTCTGAAACTTGATGTTTTAGATGTGTTACGTTCTCAAGAAACAATGTATCACGAACCAGGACAAATAAGATGATATGCACACATTCAAATCAATGACAGTGAGGTGGCACTCCAGTTGTGATCTGGAGCACACCAGGGGAACAAAATCGTCTTTTTTTTTGCTTCAGTAATGCCAACTAGAAGTATTCTCTGAGCGGAGATTAAGAACGTCATCATCACATAATAGAACATGGGAGGGAGATGCAGGCACTGCCAGCCCAAGCAGAACAGAATTTGCCACTTTCCATTCCCATGTAAATTGCAGCCTTGTTTACTAAGACCAAATTACAATGAAGGAGATTCCCCCAGCTTTCCAATTAAATTACCTGAAGTAATGAATTATTTTTAGAATTAATCATTTGGTTACACTGAACATTCCATACTCTGACAATATGTCATGCTGTTTTATGTGAAAAGCAACTTGCTACTTGCAAAATGCTTCCAAATTATTATTTTTTCCCTTAGAAATGAATAGCTATTGTAGAGATTCTAGAGTAAAACTGAAATCAATGGGCACTGTCATTTCATTTAACAGTGCAGGCACTGGCAGCTGCAGCCATACGCATGTTACGCTCTGCGTACCATTAGTTTGCAAAATTTTGGCTTCATAAGTGTGGACTTACATATCTCGGGCAATCGGTTGAAGTGAAACAGACATTTTAAATTTATAAGATTCAGCTGTTTATTTAGTGGTAGTAATGAGCAAGTGGAAGCAGATAGTTTGGCTGAAGCTTGAAAAATAGGGGCTTTGAAAATAGCGAAAATCTTTCTTTCCACTGATCCAGTCTGTCAGAAGTATAAACTTAACATAATGACAGAATTATATAATATTATTATTATTATTATAATATTATATTATTATTATAATAATGTCACATATTTTTTAACTACTGTTTTGTCGTTAATGTGTAAAATTAAAAGAAGTCTTTTTATATGCCATGCTTCGGGGGTGAGCAATTATTACATTAGTTGTAGTGATGTAATGATTAGAAATGGAATCAGCATAACAGATTTGTGAGTTATTTTTCCCCTTAGTTTAAGTCTGTATTTCAAATAAGTTAATTTGTACCTTTTATTGTTGTGGACTATTTGGCTGTCACTGTAGTTGCTGTTCTATCCTGATGGCAGTGCATTGTGTTTATTCATTTTTAGAAAGGAAACAGTGATTTGATTGCAGTTTTGTAATGTGACAGTGTAGGTGCTGTCAAACTCAGGAAAGAACAAAAATGCAACACTCTGGTAATCTGAAACACTTAACAGCATTTTGATGCAGAGTGTTTATCGGCATGAGATGGGAATCTCAGCTGCTTTAACAATTTTATAAATTGCTTTCACACCAATGGAGGGCTCTCCTTTGGGTTATCGTTTGAGGCTCTCCTGTCTTGAGAGAAGGTATATTTCTCTGCCCTCTCAAGTGGGCTGTTCTCAACAGACCTGCAGTCATTTGTTATCAATCACAAGTTTATTTGTCATAATAAATTTTGTATTATTCATTAATCGTTTGATAAACTGTACATGCTGTATAAGCAGAGTCAATCTATAGGACACCTTTAACTATGAGAGCTTGTAGTTTAAATATTATCCAAATGTTTTATTAGCGCAGTGTTTTCAGAACATGCAGGTCGAAATGTCTTTCTCACATCTCTAGGCTCTACACACTTCAGTGGTTTATTGAAGTAGTCTGGCTGTGTACTGGTCTTGTGGGTTTTGTTTTTCTTTAATATTTCATAAAACCATTTAACGCAAGAGGTAACGTCTGTTTTTATCAAACATGACAAGACAGGAAAAAAAAGCAGGAAGAAGTCATAATCGGACAAACACACTGTATCTGGGGAAATTAACCACTGATGTATCCTCTTGACATTGCTGTCCCTCTGCCAAATCCTTCCTGACAGGTAACATCATGTATTGAGGCTGTTTTGACCCAGCAGTATATGAAATACAATACACATATTAATTATTTTGTCTGTTAACTAATTCATTAGCCGTTATGTATTTTTTTAAAATTATTATTACATTTTAAACTTCATATTTTAATGAAATGCCAATCAAAAAAGTAAATAATATCATAAAGATACACACCGTTTATTCTAAATATAAATATGTTTGTTTTGTTCCAGATGACCAGAGCTTGTGCTCATCACATGGCGTCAGCTGAGATTAGATCCTTGTTGATCTGTAGAGACGGTCCTATGCTACAGGGACAGGGGAAACCACTGGTAAACAATGCCTTGTTATTATGTCCCCCTGTTGTGTTTGTAAACACTAACAGAGGATTTATCTGGAGAGAAAGATGGCTTTTTCAACTGCAAACTAATAAAAAAAAAATGACCAGTGTCTTCTACAATTTCAGACAGGCAGTCCCAATTTGAACTATCAAATACATTGTTGAGTTTAAAATGATTCATTAGATTCGCACAGTACATAGTAAAACATCGAACACCTGCACTAAAAGTGAACACCATTGTAACGTACATTACTCCCTTTTTCTTTTATACCGATATTATAACTTCAGCATTTAACCATGTAACTAACATCATTTTTGTCAAATGTTTCATTCAAAGCTTAAATAACACGGTAAACCGCTCCATAAATGATATAACGATTACAGATATAAAGAGTCTAAGACATAAAAAAGCATTCAAGCTTACGTTACATTTATGTGTGTGTATTTTACACCGTATCTCATTGTCATTTCATCATGTCTCAGTCTTTATAAATGTTATGGTAGTATAACATGGTATAATGCTTTTTGTTTACAGATTTTCAATTATTTTAAACTGAAATGTGACAACTATAATTATCACTTATTGAAGGTAATTGACAACTCCTTAATAACATTAATGAAATAGATTATCATTTAAGATGCACTGTTATGTATAGCAAAGGTTTGACTTTGAGAATATAAAACAACAAAGGGCTGAAAACACCTCAGTTCACTTATGAATAGCAACAGGCCATTAAGCAAAAACCTCTGTTGATTTGTGAACATATATAGATATCATTTTTTTATGTGAAAAATAACTTCACAGTGTGAGTTGTGTGTTGATCGTGTTTGTTTTTCTTTTGAAGCAAGGGCAAAGGGACATGTTTTAGTCATTCTGCTCCAGACCTCCCTTCACCTTATGTTGCTACGTATTTTAATTATGGTCATATTTCCAAATATGAAATCCTGCCCGTTTCATGGAAACGTTATGATAATGTATTATTAAAATGCAGATTATTCACTTTGAAATATGAATGGCCTGGTATATTCCGTAGAGATTTGACATGTATTGATTGTTCTAATGTTTTCTGAGGACAGCGATCAATGTTTGTCTCTGTCACATGGGGGTAAGGGGGCTGCTTTTTAGTCATGTATTCTTCAGCAATTTATTAGCTGTATTTTGGCAGACGAATTCAAGGACAAACATTTTTGTGGACTTTTTCAATCTAGCTGCAAGTATGAACAGGTTTAGCAATGTCCAGATTTTGCAATTGTGAGGTTTTGGAAACCAATATAGACTTGGTCTACTGTACCTGGAGCACATACAAATATAGTGCATTCCAGCAGCTCACTGTGCAGGCCTCCCTGAGAGTCTTTTTGAAGCATCTTTTAAATTTTTGATGAATCTGTAATAGCTTTTCCGGAATATATTGTCAAATCAGTGTCTGAAACTGCGGTGGCTATGGTGTTCTTGAGCTGGCATTTTTATTATAACCGCCAAGATTAAATTGCTTCTACCAGTGAAAAAGAAAAATGAGAGAATGTTTGGAACATAAATTGAAAAGTTCATCCTGACTAGTGCTTTTTTTGTTATTTATTATTTATTTTTTTGCAACAAAAGAGGCTAATAAAAAACACCTGTGGTTTGAGCTGTGAGATCAACAACATGTTTTCCCTTACCAACTTTACCCCCTGCTGGCCAATTGGAAATAGTAGACCAGGGCATAATGTCTTCAATAGGCAAAGTGGAGAAAGCCTGACATTTTAAACATTATTGTGCGTTCTGTGAGGGTTCAATAATGTTTGTTAAAGATAATTGTTTATATATTATTAGTTAATATTTCAGTGCTATAGGATTTTGGCAGAACAGTATGATTTTTTTTTTCACATCAGTTGTCTTAAACTGGCTACTTTATTGTTGTCAGAAGTCTTGTGTTACAGTCACGTGCCTGAAGGCTATCTGGCAAAGTATATTATTTCTGCCATCTAATACTACATGTCAAATACAAATAACACACCCTTAAAAATATTATTTGTGTTTTTGCTTCCAAAATTTATAATAGTGAAGGTTCACAGTTTGCAGTGGAATACATTCTTTTTTCAATATGGTTGACTCATCAAGAAATTCATTTAATTAAGTAATGAAGTTTGACAGTTTTATCACAAGATGAATTATGTGTATATTAAGCTAAAATCACAGGGCTGACTAATGCATGGTTATTAGTTTTGACACCCAGTCCTGGGAAGGGAGGAGTCTTAAGCTTTAAATATTTGATCCCTGTTGTAGGGTTAATTGCAATAGTGTCTGAAGTGTTATTTTGTATATGTCTTACCTTTAATGATTGTGAGAGATATAATAGACGTGTTATGGTTGAAGGATAGAAAAGTATGCATGGATGTGGGCGGTGGGGGCTAAAACATAAACTATTTGAAAAAAAAAAATGCCAGCAAAATATAATATATCTTTGTTATTAGCACTACCTTATTGAACTTTTATCAGTGATTCAGGGCAGCAAATGTTGATTTGGAATCTCCTCTCTTTGCTGAGGCACCCTATGATAAATAGCCTAATTTCTATATATGTCCAATTCAGTCCCACTGAAAATGTCCATGGAAAGTCCATGACTAATAATTAAGCATCAATATCCCATGGGGGGTGTATATAGAGTAATACAGAGTGTTGTGTTTGACCACCTGACACCATTAATCCCCTACCATTTAAAACCAGTGGGAGTTCAATGCCCTGCCCAGTCTGTCCATGACACACATCTGTTGAGTAAAAAGCAGGCCCAGCACCTCATAACTGAAATAACTTCCTGCACCTTGTAATAGCAGTGCCCCACCCCACTCCCCGACTCCACCCCCCCCCCCCCCCCCATTAAACCCACTCTGTCGCTCACTTTCATTCTCTCAAGTAACAAAAATTAATGGATATATTGTTTTCTCTCTTTCAGGATCTGTCTCCCATGACAGCAAATTAATCCCAATGAAGAGCAATATTTAGACTCTATAAATGACGCTTTTGATTTACCTTGTTTCCATGGCACAAGCTGCAAATGTTAATGATCAAGTTTGCTGAGAATTTACGCTTCTGTCTGTTTTTCATTTGCTGATCGCTGTGGCTCGTCAGGACTTGGCTGCCTCGACTGGTTATGCTAATGAACTGGTGGCCTCAGAGGAATAATGGTGGGCTCTATTTTAATGCCCTCTGTAAAAATACTATTTTTCTTTATGGAAATATTCCTGCCAGCCAGGAAAGATTAATAATTTCAATTGAAGTTTGTTTAATGACAAATGAAAGCTGGTAAATTAAGCTTTCTATAGAAGGGAGGGCAGGGCTGACATAGTGCTTTGCTTGTCTTTTTTGGCTTGTCAGCATATATCGATGTAAGAATGCTTCATACTTTACAACATATGTGCATTATTAAGTTAAAGATACAAAATGCAGAACAATACAATTTAATGACTGCGTAGGGAAAGAATAAATGTTATGCAATCTCAAAGCCTTTGGAATAGATTCTCAAAGTTACTTACTCTAAATCATCATTAGCACATTTGTTTCTGAACAAAATACCAATTAAACACCTAAAACTGATAAGAAATAATCCAATACTTCATTCAAGCCCCTGCATTAAAAGTATTATTTGTTTATTTCTGGGTTAGTATAATTTATTGGGTGCATTTCTCCTTTCTGAGAAAACGTGCTATTTAGCCCTTAATCATTTATTACCCACGAATGTATAGGAAATGTAATGATTGACAGTACTTGTAATGTTTTTTTTCTTAGATAATACCAATGACACTGCAAATGTCTCACAGATCCCTTGTTATCTCACATAAGATTTCTAGTCTTATTTCAAACGAAAACCCTTAGAAGGGAGTAAAGAAGCAAATAAATAAAGGATAAATGCGTGTCTTCTGTCTTTATTGTCGGTTTTCTTTTGCTCTCTGAACTCTATTCTTTATCTGTGTGATACTGATTCAACTGTATTGAGTAATTAATGGTGCACCACTCTTACAGTATGCATTGGTTACACCACTCCCTTTTCCCAGTGGAGGTACTTAGAACACTGTGCTCATCCTCAATGCCTCCATCTTCTGCCTTCTGTGAAGTGGCTTTTGTACTATGTAATTAAAAAAAAAAAAACTTTTGGCATTCGTTTCTTTCCCCTACTTCATATTTTAAATTCTTTCTGACCGACATATATAGTTTAAATCAAATAAAATTACATGGTCATGTTATATAGTGTACTGTTATTCAGACATTTATACTAAAAAATGAAAAATTAAAACTTTTTGAAAAAGTGTCTTGTATTCTGTGTTTTGGGAAAATAAAACAACAGACAGAACACAAAAGTTTGTAAAGCTGGCATGTTTATACATGGGACTCTAATGCACGGTTTGTTCGTTCATGTGGAAGTACAATTGTTGCGCTTTATGCACAAACCACAAGATATCTCAATGTCTTTTAAAAATAAAAAAGGACATATGTAACAGTTCTAACACTATATTGAATACTGTTTTATGGAACCACACTATTCATTTTATATTTATATATTTATTATATATGTTAATGTATTAATGTTCCCCAAATATCAATTTTTATTATTGGTCAAATTACAATTTTACCCCAAGCCTTTAATTGAATCCTAACCTTACAATCACTAGCAGATTTGTACAGTTGCTCTCCAGTGCCACAGTGGGGTGATTTTAGTATTATTCTTCATGTAAAAATGCTTTACAAAGTGTAGATGGTCCTTAAGCATTTAGTTCTGGAGAAAATATGAAAGTGCATATTTGTGTGGATTGCAAAGTACTCTCCTGCAGTGTCCGGCAAGTCTAAATTCACTGCTTTTAGAGTTTTTCAACATGCTTTTCAGTTTAATGAAACATATATGACCTCCAGCACAGGTCATCCCGAGTCGCCAGTGATAGTAAAGTTCCTGGGTACACTTAGCAATTTCAATAACTAGTCTGTATCATCTAGAGAGTTTACAGAGACCACGGGTGCAAGGGTCATTGCATGCGTTGGAAACTTTGATTTTCAGAAGCAATTTTCAAGAGAACAACCACATCACTTTTTAAATTTCAGTCCTTGTTGCTTTTCTGTTACAGTTACATGTTTACCCCAAGTGTTGTGTCAGCAAGCCATGGCAATTGCATCTGTATCTTGACATCTTGCACCTTTTCCTTTTCTATCTGTCAGATTTTGTCTCAATCAGTTCTGTTTGCAACTTTGAAATAGTGTTGATGCTATTAAATGATAGCTACCTGCACGCTTCTGTTGAGTATGATGAATCCTGCACATTGTTATGCATTCAGAAGGTGAAAGAAACTTGACATCCAGTTATTCAGCTTGTGATGGAGCTTAATTAGTGCAGACACTGAGCAATTAGCTCCTTTCTTTAAAAGTACAACTGAAAAAAAGTGGTTACAGCACATAGTTGTTTATTGCAGTTGTCTACATACAGGACAGGTAAATGTAACCCAATCACATTGTAGCAAAATATAAAGACAATTGTTTTGAAAAAATTAAGAGTTAAGTTCTATTATTGTCTGATTTATTCCATGCACAGAGCACTAATACATGGGTCTCGGCTCACATCAGGCTAATATTTAAAATTAAATTTTAAAAAAGTGCCTGCGACTGCATATTTTGTCACCCAAAGAGTACAATCAGCATTTATTAGCCTCTTCGTCTGATTTGTAGAGGAGCCAAAAGTTGGTTACTTCATAATGCACTGAAACATTGTGTCCTTATTTCTTGCTGTAGGTCACTAAGAAAGATTTCTATGTCCAATGATTCTCACACATTACTGTGTCAAGTAGAATGGGCAATTTGTCATCACAAACAGCTTTCGAGCAGCCATGTAATTCTGGTATAACTGTCTCCACTACTCATTTAGTGAGACAAAGACCAAATGTAGAAAATATAGCTTGCGGCTGTAGATTGCTTGTGCAATACAGTCTCACTTGGCATTCTTCAGACCACAGAAAGTTTTGCCAGTGGTCTCGTCTTGCCATGTCTAGCATTTATTTGTAGCCATCTATGTTCTTCCTCACCAAACCACTATTGTGCACGCCCTGTTTGGTGGAAAACCAATGCATGTTCTTTGCCTTTGCCTTCCACTTGCCTTGGACAGTCCATGTTACTCAAGAGCTGCTATGAACTTCAGCTACTCGAAATGCAGATACCTATTCATTATTCAAATACTGTATTCTGAAGTCATTTTCATTTCCATAATTATTTTGACTATAAATCGCACCCTTTTACACAATTTTTTGAGAGTTTTTGCATATTTTGTTATATACAGTTTGGATATCTGTTTGTATTTGTACATTTATAGTAAGTCATGTTATTCCATCTTTCTCAACTGTTCATAAAGTGGGTTTAGAGCTTATTATTATATATAAAGACGTATTTTTAATAAAGTGTGATGAATCATGAATTACAAATTCTTCTATTTGTACCTTCTGTGCTGTGGCATGGGCTGTCTTGTCTGTGTTGCCTTTAAAAGGATGTGACATGTCTCCTGTAATTAAATGTACGTGTCTTTGTAACCGTGCAGCCCTTCTGGGTTCACCAGTGAAAACACTGGGGTATATTATCAATATGCTGCACACATACTTGGTATACTTCCAGCATACTAACAGCAGGAACCCAGCTTTTCCTCAATCTGTAAAAAGGGAAACACTGCGCTTTGTGAAAAAGGCAAATCCCCTTAATGTGGGATGAATTGTATACCATTCCCACAGCATCGCTCAAACCCAAAGCAGTTCCTGTACTATTTGATGTTTCTTGGACATAAATGGGATTTCACAGTCAGATGTTTGGAAACATGCAGCAATACATATATCGCTTGTACTGAGCTGTCACAATGGATAACAGAAAGGGTGTTGTCTTTCTCATTTTATGTTTAAATGTTTGTGGGAAATAGCCAATTGCCAGTAGCAATAAATTCTGAGATATGTAGCAGCCTACCCCATGAATTTCCTGTTTTCCTGAACAGACTTCTGAAATAGAACTTTGTCAATGACGGGGAAGTGAAAGGTTCATTTCTGCTTCTACAGCATTACTCTGTAGGGTTTTGGTGAAGTATGGACGGTGTTGAAACAATACTGTGTATGTGAGCAGAGAATGCAGTACATATTAAAGTTATTCATTTGTTTTTAAGAAAGGGTTTCTAGCACCCAGTGGCAGTGTGGCAGTGTGAAAGCCTCGTCAGTGATGTGTGGGGAATATTGGGTGGCAGGGAGGGGGTTAAATTCCTCCCTTTAAAAACATGTGGATATGTGGCTGGAGCCATGTATTGAATAAATTCACATGTGTATCAAAAGGGTAATCACGGGTGTGAAAATACCAGCCTTATCATGTTCACCATGTAGAGTATGACAGGTGGACACAATTGTTGCATTATGGCTCTATATTTGGAATGTCAACATACTCTAATAGTCTTTAGAGTAAAAAGTAATTTTTTCCCATGCTTTGATAAGTTTACTGGGTGAGTTGCCTTTCTTGTCAAAAATCATGTTACTGACATTTTGAGACTGTAGCCTAAAGTTTCTATTTTTTTCAATATTGTGTTGGCTCATTGCACGGTTTAGTAATGCGATGTTTAGTAATGCGATTCTATGAATTATGCATTTTTTTAGGGGTTTTATATATACTGTTGGCAGTTGTATTACTGCAGAAGAAGTTAAAGAGCATACAAATTGATTACCAGTCCCTAAACAAATAGGTGTTTGCTTTGGTATTTAGTAAAGTATCAGTCTTTTTGTGTACACCAGAATTGCTACAGGCAGCTCACGTTGAGTGACTGAAGACAGTCGGTAAACCATCCATACGGACGTGAAGACACTTTGTGTATTGCTCAAACCCAGTCTTTGTTTGGAGGTTCTTCCTTTGCCAGAAAGGAAAAGGATTGCAGTCACTGACACTCGCTTTCTAAACTGTGGAACAGTTTTGGCAGATGCCTGATTGCAGATACAAAACCTGTGAGGTCCTATCTCAGCCCCTAACCATATTCATTGGGCTAATTAACCTGAGCAGGTCTCCCAACAGAGTCATAAACTGGTATCAAGAAAGAAAACCAGTCCCATGGTACATAAAACTCCACAGAGAGTAGCAGAGAGTGAAACAGTGACTCATTTTTTTAAATCTCTTCTAGCATAGTTTGAAACATAGCCAGCACAGCCATATAAATCACACTGCTGTGACTCTCAGAACCTGGTTCCACATCATTGCAGGTGTGTTGGTAGACTATCTGGTATAGCATACCACAGAGAAGTAACATCTTGGCTGAAGCATGGAATTGCTAATCAAATCTTTAAAAAAATAAGAAATTAAAAAAAACAAAAAACAAACAGTGAGAGGTTTTTAACACACGTTATGACTTTCTTTCTGCAACCAGGACATAGTTTGCAATCAGCTAGATAGGAGTAAAAGTTAAGTTAACATTGCTAAATGTTTTAATTTAGGAAATAAAATGTATATCAGCAGTTTCCGTCACTACTCTGATGTTGTTTACAGTAATGTCACAGCTAATCAGAAACATAAACTGAACATGGTGTTAGAAGAGGGTTATTTATATTAGTCCAAAGAGTACATCAGGAATTGGGCCTCGTTTTCCATAAGGGCTCTTACATTTTGAGTTAGCACTCACATAAAATAGCAAGGCAACGTATCTGATTTGCAGTGCAACAGTTGCAGTTATGAAAGATTATAACATACAACGTCACTGACACACTGCACAGGGCAACGTATTTTGAGTTTACTGGAAATGAAAGAAGCTATGGAGTCAACAAAAGATATTTTTTTTTTTTTTTTTTTTTTTGAAGCGCTGTTGATGCCATGAACAACACAACCACAGGAAAGGACTTTTTTTTTTTCAAGAAGCCACGGAAAGTACAGAATTACCGTAGAAGAAAGTAATTTGGATTACAACAGAGGGTGCACCATATGACTGGCTAGCTGGAACAAATTTAAGAAAGAAATGCAGAAGTACCAATTTTCTTACACTGGATTCTGCATCAACAGGCATAATGTGGAAAAGTTGCAGAATTAGAACAGTAACGAGGATTCAATTGTGAGAGAAAATAAGTGCCAAGAATCCGGACAGCAGTCATAAAAAGGTCCATTTTATAGTGGTACTGTTTACTATTTCGCATTTTCGCAGCTTGTCGGTACCTCTTTTTTTCAGTGCTGTTAAAAACATTACATTTTGGAATATGTTACATATTGAGGCTTAGCATTATATACTCTGACTCTATTTTTTTTTTTACTGTTTGAGATTTCCATTGAAATAAAATACTCCTCTATGTCCTCCATTATATTATATTTGTGATGTTGAATTTTTTTGGTCAGTGTTCTAGGAAAGCTGCTTCTAGTTATATCTGCCTATTTCTGTACTATAATACATTCATTAATATGTTGATTAATTGATTGAAACTGTGCCTGCATACTTATGACTATGAATCATGCAGTGGAGGCAATGTGTTTTGAGTAGTATATTTGAGAATATTGGCCTACATGCAATTTATATAAACATTTTCACATACATTACGATGTGTGTGTGTGTGTGTGTGTGTGTATATATATATATATATATATATATATATATATATATATATATATATATATATATATATATATATATATATATATATACACACACACACACACACACACACACACACACACATATATATATATATATATATATATATATATATATATATATATAAACATTTTTTGTTATGGTGCGGCACACCAAGTGAACAGTTTTAACGGCTCTTGCTGGCAGATTATTCTGAGTAACCAAATAATTCAGTAAGATGTATTTATTTCGTGTCAGTGAATCATACAAACAAATCTGTTGAACTGATTCCCTAAACTGCATGAATCAAAAAAATCAAGTCAGTAAAAAGAATCAAACTGCACATCACTAGTTTTCAAGCCAGAAAAGTAGAGCGCCTATCAGTGGTTAAAACCTGGTTCCAGTACGCACTGATAAATGATCACTTTAATGCGTGTGTCCTTTAGTGAATACCATGTGAATACAATTCATCTCATTAAATGAGCATCCAGCTCAGAATAAATACATTATCATGCATTACCATACAAATCACATATTTATGCTGATTACCAAAGTGTGGCACAATAAAATTAGTCTGTAACATAATATGCCCACTATTTCGCACGATAATGAATAAAATTGCAATTGTAAATACGGAAATCATTAACATGCACAGTAATTTTAATGATCGCACACCACAAAGTTTAGCACCCTTTTGTAAATGAGGCCCATTATCTGCTGTTTGAAGTACTAGCCCTGTTGTTGTGTGAAACTGCATATAAACAACCTTTATTATATGACTTGTATTTCTTGAAGTATGCTGTCTATACTGAAATATATATGCTGTGATTAGAAAGCAAGTTTACCACATCAATGATATGGTGCATTGATGTGGTAAACTTTCTTTCTAATCACCCAGTATGTTTGATATATATATATATATATATATATATATATATATATATATATATATATATATATATATATATATATATATATATATATATATATATATAACTTTTAGATTCAATCTGGCAAGCACAACAAGTGAGGTGACAATGTCGGATTCTTGCCCAAAAACACAAGCGTGGCTTTCTTGGCTGTGTCTGTGACAGGCAGACTGTTGTTTCTGATTGGACTTGAAAAGTAGCTGGAAAATGTAATAACTATAGAGGACCAAAAAAGCAAATAGCAGATGGTTGTCGTAAGTAAAATAAAATTGGTAGGAACTTCAGAGTGGGTCCCAGCTTATGGAGAAAGGGCTGGTCTATGGCAGAATGTTGCTCAGCGATCTGGTGGAAACGAGCCAAGGAAACATTCCCTTCACCGTAGGGTGGTTCGTAGGAGATTAGCTTAAGTCTGGAAGCTGAAGACTGCAGAAGAATCTGTTAGGAGGTTTCCTCATCACTGCCACCCCACAGCTGTCTTGAGGAGAAGGTATCAGCCTTTAAAAACAGCTCCAGAAAAATAAACCCATTTTGTCAAGCCTGTTGGGCAAAGAGGAAATGGCTTAGTGTGACAACGTCATTGCCTTGATGAAGTACTTCAAACTCAATGCAGCTTACATTTGTGTGTTTGTTGCCTTTCCAAAGGCCTGTCTTTGTTGTTTCCATAACCCTGTTCTTGTCATACCACTCATTTCTACTTATAATTTTATTTTGCTCTGTAGTTAGGTGCAAGACTTTATAAGCTTGCAAGAAAGTGAGAGTACCCAATAAAAAACGCCCGCTACCTGCTGTTTTTTTTTTAAAACTAATTTTGCAACATCAACCTTTTTACTCATTACTCCAGTTACCAGTTAAAAAGCTTCTGGCCCCCAGAGCTGACCTTAAGGAGACCGATCTGGATACATTTGGGAAAATGAAGTGATAGCTGTTTTTAACTGGATTTCCTGACTGCTGTAAAATGCCTGATAAAGACAGAGTAGATGGTTTTTATTGTCTGAATACTGTAGATCCCATTTCTGTGTTCTAGGTTGAACACCATCAGAGAGAATTAGTTTAGAGTAATATATTGTAGTGAATGTGCCTGCATCTATGAAACAAGAGAATACTGTCTTCTATTGCAAAAGCTTTAACTCACAAAGAGTTATTTGAGTGCTTGTTAAAAATCTGTTTTTAATAATAAAATACAGTTTGGTATTCATATTCTAGACTAAAATAGAAATGTTATTCTTTTTTAATCTGATCTGGCTAAATATCATGGTAACATTGACCTCTGGCAAACTATGTCATCCATAATATTTGCAGTCCTGTGAAATATTGTTTTTTTAGTAATAAAAAGGAAACTATTTGCCTGAATTTGATTAAACATTGCAAGCACATTTCTGTTGTTACATTTACAGAACCTGAACTCTGAGATGGCCGAGGGATAGACACAAAAACAACAGCAAGCAATCGTAAAGTGCAGGTGACACAGCATGCCTGGGAGACTGGACAACCTTTATGACATCAAGTTTAAATGGAAATGTACTGTATGCATAACACGGTTCTATACACTACTGTGGTCTTACTATAGTTTACCATGACCTTTACCATGCTTTAACATGCATGTTTTACTACACTTTGTACACAGTGGTAAACATTGATAAAAGGACTTTTAACAGGTTTCTGAAGCTTGCTAGAGAAACTGAATGTGTTGTGAGCTTTGATTAATTCAATGATAAAAAGTTAAACCTTTTTATTAGCAATTTGGGAAAGATGGAAGCCAAATGATAAAATAACATTATCTGTGCACTTTGAAATATTGAGCTCAATGGCTATTTTATTTTGTTCCATTCAGGCTCCAGTGGCTACCATCCAGCATTTTCACACCTGTCTTCACAGATGTGGCTTACCAACTACAGACAAACAACATGGTAGGCAGCTTGTTGGCAATGAAGGGGCTTTCTCTTCTCATAGTCAGAGCTTTTTGGCTGCGTATTATCTGCTGTATAAGGGCTTAGGGCTCATATGGTCATGATCCAATATACACGTGGCTGATTTTACAGGAGGCAGTCTTGTATCATTTTACAGTGTAGGAAATCCTTATCCTGGGACCAGATTAAACATATAGACTGCTGTACATAGTTATGTACTCTGTACAGTTGTTCTGCAATATTGTAATGTATTTAGCCATACCTACCTGGTACTTTAAAAAGTTGAAACCGCTGAATAAAGTGAACAGGTTGTTTCACTTAATATGCGTAACTTGAAATACACCTATCACAGGTAAAACTTAAAACAATCTTAGTGAAGCAGACTCATTTATATTAGGACATATTGAAAACTGTGAATTAGTTCAGAACTTGTATACAGTTAAGTGTAGAATTGCGATTTATAGAATCGTGAAATAACAAAGAGCACTCCATATTGCATTAATCCTGGACATTAGTCCTATCCCTGCCTGAGTAATCAAATGGCCTTCTATTGTTATTAACACTATTACAACCAGTTATGATAGCTAAAGTTAATATTTAAAAAAAAACAAAAATGAAAGTAGCACCCTTAACTATGTAGAATGGTGTTTGCGATTTTTTTTTAACCTGTACTTAATATATTGTAGGTACATTATGCTTTTCACAGCTTAATTCCTGGATATTTTAAATAATGAAGTGGCCCTTTTATTTATTTATCTGCTGGTACTCTGAAACAACAAAATGACTAAATTGCAGTCACATCCACACATTAAACCAGGCATCGATTTAACTGCAGGATGGTAGCTGTGTCGTTGTCATTTAATATAATGTTATGCAAATGAAAACCCTAATGAGCAGTGTTTATGTAAGGTGTATCATTTTTTCAAAAGCCTTCCCCTCTTTGATGTCTCATATTGCTCTTGGAAACATATTATTGAATTGTTGGCATGTTACAATAGAAAATTCCAGAGTTGTATGCCTGCTGTGTTTTAGTTTACTATCGCTTTCATGCATCTGTTTGCCACACAAGTAAACTCGGTGCCCTACAGTAGCATGCATTGTTTGTACATCTTCCAATATAAGGTTTAGATTACAAAATCACCTGCCAACTGTTGCTTTTGATTCAAACTTAAAACAATAAAGCTAAAATAAGCAATGAGATGACAGCTTTATCAAGGAACCAGTGCTATTCCCATATATGAACATTATACACAGTATAATATGTGTACATAACGAGCCCACCCTGCCACCCCATAAACACATGCAGTCCTAGCTGGAATAACAATACCAGTGGGGTGTTTTTTGATAGCCTGTTTGTTCATAAGAACATCTGAAATAAAATACACTCGCTTCTGATTTCTATCAGCGCAGATTCCCCACTAATCCAAATTTTAACTTTATCTTGGAATTGCACAACATTTCTAGATGCTTTGATATAGTTTCTAACAGAGACATTGCCTTTCTGCATGGTAAAGTCATGTATCTGCTTTTTGGATGTCTTTGTTCATGGTGGATTCAATAGGACCCCACTAAGCACTTTGTGCTCTTAATTTTAACTTTACTTCCTCATGTCAAGTCTGTGTTAAACCACTTGGATTGTAAGTGCCACCTGTCTTCAATGATGGATCACAGAATATAGTACTTTTTATATGAAGACTGCAATTTGAGGGAAGGATGGTACCAAAAAAAAATAAAATAACAAGCGCATTCAAGTACTAAAGCAATTCTCCAATCATTCATACAAGACCTATTTTTCAAACCAAATGAGCTCTCACGTGGCTGGAGAAGAGGGCAAAGCTCTCAAAATGTCTAATTAGAGCCCAAACATTTGTTAGGAGTGAAGGAGGTAATTGTGTTGTTGATTGTTGTGCTCCTGACAAAGGTCAGATGAAATGCATTATGGATTAAAAATGACACAGCCAACGCCAAGTCAATGTGATGCACCCTTGCATGTCTGTGCCCTGAAGAGACTTTAGTTCAAACACTTGTCCTACAAAGGAACTTAGGGGGCAAAGCCTGTCTATTGCTTTATCGTTTTAATCATGACTTTTGATGATTTCTCAGATGAGCCGATCAACTAAAGGCAAGGCAGGATGCATTTATTTCAATAGGAATTCTATAAATTGCTCTGAGCAGTAAGTTTGGGTATTGGCTAATTAGATTTTCATGAACACATATGTTATGCACTGTACCCCACACTTTACACAGTAATGCCTCTGCTAGGTGAGCCACTGGGTCCCCATTCCAAAATGACCACATTTACTGACAAACATTTTATTGTAAGGTCTTTGGAACTCACAACCCCACGTTAAAATACCCCTGTGCTAACTCTAGTGCCAGTCCTCCTTACAGCTGTGTGCTTTGGGGACATGCATCAGTTTACTGCCTGAGGTCAAAACATCTGACAAGTCTGTGTGAGTGCTGCTTTTAAAAGAGAAATTGCAAGCGGACACTTACAACGGATGGTTTCCTTTTACTTTAACAAAACTCCTTCCTTAGGCTATAAAATATACAGCCATGTGTGGTAGCCTTTAAACTATTACCTCAGAAAGATGTGTTTGGTAATGAGAATAAATGAAGGCATGACCACAGAAAATAAACAAAGAAACAGATGTCTGTAACATGTACTCTATGCTGTAGTTTAAGATTCTTCTGGAAAAAATAGAAAAATGTTGCCCAATCCATGTCCAATATTCCTACATGCACAATCCTGGTAAGCTTTGTGAAAACATAGGCACAACTGCAGATCTAACTGGAGAGGAAAGGGCCACTGAATAATGATGTCTGTTCCTCTGTGTGTGTATGTGTGTGTGCACGCTTGTTTTAAGTTAAGGGAGGAACGGTCTCATTTAGGGTACAATGGTTTAGGTTTTAGGTGATGTTTTCAATTCATAATATACAGTGTTTATTGTTGGTCCACCACTTTGAGTATGCTTTATATGAATTGGCCATACATTGTGTTGCTTTGTATTGCTCATATATGTATTTGGTCTGAACTCCAAAATACGTTGACTGTAATGCTGCTAATTGTACTGATGAGGATACAACTGCTCTGTTTTTTCTTTTTTAATCTTATGAATACTTTATTACAACAAAATGTTTAACTAAGCATCTAACTGGAAAATGTGCCTTAAGTATTAACACAAGATCCGCTTGTCCTGTCAAGACAAGCTTGAAAACCGTTTGACATCCTTTAGAATCTGTCACATGCACATGAATGAAGTCATGGTAACCATCTAGTTTAAGAAATGATTGCAAGAATTGTTGTGATAGATCAATTGTGACCAGGTATTGCGGTCAATCTAAAAACATATCAGTGTTGTTGTAAATGCCACATTGCAGTTATTTAATCTTTGGGCTTCTGCTGTGGAGTAATTTTGCAGGCAGCAATATTCCAGTGACAATCTCTGTTTGCTTTTACTCTGAGGCGCAGTTATAGTAAAATACAACAACCTGTAGCACATTCATTATTGTAACTGTGGTACAGTAAGTACAAAAATGTCAGTTTCCCTTCCGGGGGGTGGGGTGGGGTTGTTATACTGACATCTTGGTATATATTTCTGCACATAGGGTACTATTCATTATAGTGTGGGATATGGCAGGCAAAACATACCACTCTGCACAACACATAAATCAGGCTAAATAAAACATCACGCAAAGAAAACGAAAACAAATTAAAATATGCTAGAAAACTCCAGTTTCTGCTAGCAATAGTATTCAATTCAAGATGATAGGAGTAATCAGAGTTTATTCCAAGGCCAACAGCTTTATAGTATCTGTCAAAGCACAGCAGTTAGCTCCATGATACGCCATTTAAGTTTCAGCCATCGAAAGGGGTAAAATACATAGAGTAAACAAAAAACAACAACAAAAAATAGGTCAATGCAAATCCCTTATGCAGTGAAATCAGGTTTTACCTAGGGTGTATGTCTGTGGCTGAAATGATTCGTGATTGAAGGTTGGTGTTTGGTTTGGCACGTCATGAACACAGTAGAACAGGAACTCTGAGAAGCCAGAATTCAGTGTTTATCCCTTGGCGTCGAGGAACTCAACACTATTAACAGTTCCTACACACTTGTCCTATTGAGAAAAATAGGACTGTGGGTCCAATCTGTGCCAAATTATCCATGAAAGAATCATTGATCTAAAATGCAAAAAACAGCCTAGCAACCACCAAGAGAAAGTGAAACAGCCAGTTCTTTTCATTCTTTTATATTAAGCTGGTATTACAAAGAGCCCTGATAACATCTAATAACTGCTTTAAGGAAAATGAACCATTTAAGGAGACTTTAGCAAATGCACTTTTAAATGACCTGCACTTAATGATTTAGAGACTTCTGAACTCTGGGTTTGCAAAGAAGCTGGGGTCATTCATCACAGCACTGCACATATTGCAGTGGAACTAAATGCAGAAACTTGTATACAAGAAGCTTTTAATTTCTAGCTGTTTGCCAGTTAACATGATCATCACATTACCAGAGCCCTTGGGTTCATCTTCAAAGAATCAGTCGGCAGTATAAGAAGGTTTTATACCATGGGTAAGCTGTTGCCATGGACACCCAGCAGGGTAAACATTACAACATTCACAGTAGTCTGTGACATGGCATACAAACTTCTACTTGCATCATTTGCACCACATAATTGGAACCAGAATTCTAATTATTACAGAATCAAAGCTTGAGAAAGAAAACTGAAAAAAAAAAAACAAGACAAACAATGTTCTCTGTCACTACCGTTGATCAAGTGTTTTTTGTTTTTAGCATTTAAATAAAGCTACCTACTACACAAACATCTGTAGAAAACTAACCTTGTTAAAATGGTCAGTGTGTAATAACAATTTGATGCAATTAACACACATAAGGCATGCAGATAGAGGGCAGTAGGTCTCACTAAACAGTATATACCACCCTCAAACACAAATTATATTATACTTTGTTGGAATAACATGAAAATTAGAGTAAAACACAAAGTGAACCACATGAAAATTGTTAATGATGTACATGAAATACTCTTAATTATGAGCATTGCTCAACTAGTTGCTAAAGATTTATTAATGATTTATAAATTCAAATTAAATTTGAGCACTGTGCCACGTAAAGCTGCATTATTTATATAATTTACCATATATGCATCACTAGTCTCTTGTACAGTGTATCTAGTGACAAAGTCGCTACAACCGGGCTGGTATTTTTTGTTCCCAGGACGGGTATTTTCATTTAAGTATACATGTAGAAATGTTATTCTGAAGTGGCCATTGATAGTCATGGGAATGTGTTCAAGAGAAATGTAAGTCCCCAGTTGATAAATAACCCTGGCATGTAATAAAAAAAAAAGGTTCTTAAATGTTATTTAACAACACAAATACTAACTTCAGTGCCACCATATTGAGAACTGAGAAGTTTAACCAGACAGCAGTCTAAGTGCAATATTGCTTGTAGCCGTACATGCTACAGTGAAATCAACACAGCGTCATAACAGAATGCATGAATAAAGGTTCAATACCATGGATCTGTCTTCTTAGTAGTACCAAAAGGATCAACAAATAGTTTATTTTTTTGCATTTCAATTTTTTAGATGGATTTGGGTGAAGAACGGTACTTCGGTGTGTACAGGAAAATATATCTAGGGTTGGTTTCAGTTGAAACATTCAGGAGTTTTTTCCAAGTCAAATTGCAGGTTTGTAAAGGACAGAAGTCAGTTCATTTTGCTACACTGTTGAGGTTTGTAGTAAACAAACAATTTGGTAGGCCTGCTGTGTATTTTGAATGCATGTTAAGCAACTGTAATGCTGGAGTATTAAATATGTTAAAATGTTGTTCAGCATTGGGGCATTAAATAGGTAAAAACAAACCTCTTACCCTACACAGCGTAGATGCATTGAATCTATAGTCCATGTACAATAACTTTAACTAACAGCTGTGGAGCAGACTATGCAGCCGATTTGAAGCCTCAGTTGTATAATAGCTCTTCGGTCACTAACAGCTGGCAAATAAAGTGTATTGTATGATGTTACAAAGCTCTTGAAACAATGTAATACCATATATATATCTCAATCATCTATAATGATGTAGTTGAACCTAAAATGTGACCCAGACACACACAAGAAGCTGTAGTTTAAGCACTTTTCAGAGCACTTTTATTAAATCAAAACAAATGTTCCAACTATAACAGACAGCTAAGCCATTTACCAGTCATAAACCACAGTTCTTTAAAGACAAGTATTAAATACCTTTTCATCCAAGGTTTGCACACATCACTTCTATGGGGTTTCTCCTCCTTTTGTGCGTGGTCAAATGTGCACAGGTGTTTCCATTATCTAATAACCTTTTGTCTAATTCCCCAATTACCCAATTACCTTCCCAAGATGGAGTAGATGTCTTCCAAACCCTAAAGCCTCTAAACTAAGACTGGCAACACCTGCTCTACCACTAATATATATATCTTAAGGTGAGAATGATTTACCAGGAGGATTCTTTACAACACAGATGAGATCAGTGTGGCATGAGATCAAGGTTTACATGTGGCATTAGTGTCCATGATTGCTTTGATTTTATTGAGAAGTTAAAAATACAAACACACATTTTATATATATATATAATGTGTGTTTGTATTTTTAACTTCTCAATAAAATCAAAGCAATCATGGACACTAATGCCACATGTAAACCTTGATCTCATGCCACACTGATCTCATCTGTGTTGTGGCGAATCCTCCTGGTAAATCATTCTCACCTTAAGATGGTCTGAGCAATGAACTGGGCCATTTAAGCATTTCTGTCTCAGTGCCAATAACAAATAAAGTGCATTTTTCTATTTGGCAGACAGAGACAGTGCAGATCAATATAGTGTACATACTATTATGTCTAAAAATCACATGCTGTGCAACCTAAAACAGTCCATTACACATTGTAAAATTAAAGACAGCATGAACATTTGTATTGATTGACTAAAGAATATATGAACAATATATTTTGTCCCTTTACAGCATGAACCTTCAAACAATTATTGTGCATTAATTTCCAATACAGTGATCATAACATGCTGGATCGTTGATCTATAGTGTGTCACTGTACGAAAAACACCCAGATGGAATGTCTAGCTTTGCAAAAATTGAATGGAAAAAAGCACTGTAAAAGGTAAATAAATGTGGATCAAAGGAGTGAAAGAAAGGCCTTGTGTACTGGTTTCTAATTGAAATAAAAAGGGCATTACCTTGGTTGTTGACCATGCCTATACATAAAGATTTACGATTTAGGTTGGTATGGCTACAGGTCATATACAGCTATGGCCAAAAGTTCTGCATTACCTAGAATTTTAGGATTGAGACATATTTTTTTTTTAAACTATATGAACATAATTTAGACCTTTTAATTTAACAACATGTAATCAAAGAAACTACACAATGATACTGAAAAAGTCTACCTGAATCCATAATAGTAGTACAGTATTAGATTTTTCAATTCTTGTCAATTATTCATTAAGTATATGGAAAACTTCAACACCATTTGTAATTTAATATGTTAGTATAACATTATTTAGCAGGGTTCATTTGACCTGAAGCAAAAGGACTTAATTCTATAGGGTGTTGCAAAACTTTTGGCCATAGCTAAAATCGATGCAGGCAATTACTGAGAATAAAGATTGATTGTAATCATATGATTGGAAACACATGGGAACAATTTATGTTGTTGGTAGCCAAAGAGGAAGGCATACAGTTATAACTAAATAACCCTTATCAAATTATCTTCAATGACAATGCAAAAGTTATGTACTCAGGGTATAGGGCAAAGGTAGTGCAAGGACAGATACAACAACAGTGGTGATACCTTTGATATGTTACATTTTGAGATATCAATGGTACTACAGTGGTAAGAAGCAATACACACTGGTTATCAAACTTGGTACCATAAAATGCCAGTTTGCTACTGTTTCAGAATCCATGTGCAATATTCCTTCTCAATCTATTGTTTTAAATTTGCTGGCAGTTTTGCTGATCACTGGTTTCTACAGTGCAAAAAAAGAATACTTTTATCTACTGTATTATTGCAATACTTTTAAAACTCTTCTGTTAGGGAGACTTTCATCTACAGGTACTAGTGATATTGGCCATAGCTGTACAGCAGGGAATCATCTATTTGAGTACTAACCACAATCATTCATCCTGCTAGCTTCAAAGAGTATGCATGCCTGACACAAATGATTTACCCAAAACACAATTGTACAGTTAGAAAGACAAAGGTTTCTTCCTTCAGAAAATATTAATAAACAGTAAGAAACGTATGAGTGGTGGAAATTCCATCAGAAAACCATTGACAAAACTACTATGATCTGACAGGCTCTGGTAATCAAATGCCCCAAGGGTTGAAGACCTAACTGTTCTGAGTTCTGAAATCAGATACTTCTGCAAAGAATGGGTTGCCTGTCTGATATTGAGAGTAACCTGAGTGTGTGGGTTGGAATATATATTTTATGTCAAAGGCAAAACTCAATTATAATCTTTAGCAAGGTGATAACATGCGAATGAAAAAACACATCAGGTCAGATTGATTCAATGTGAAGATTTAAACAAAACATTATCATTTCTGTTGCATTGCCATGAAGGAAGTTGTCCTGCTTGTCGAGCAAGAATGAATTAAATGTATGTAAAATGTATCTAATAATAACAAATAGCTAGTTTAGTGAGTTCAACAGCTTAACAGTATGTCCTGTACAAAGTTTCCATTGTATCGATTAGAGTTATTGTAGGGTAAAGACTAAATATAAAAAAAAAATGAAAAAGCAGATGGCACTGTTGGAATAAAAAGTTTTCTTGACAGGATATTTAATCAAAACCAAGTTACTGCAGAACAATAACATTTAGGGAAGATTGCTTCAAAAATGAGGTCTTGACCTGAGTCATTGCAAAGTACAGTAATCTGTCACGTATCTGAATGCATCTCAAGTTTAGAAATTGAATGTCTACTAATCATTACTTACTGCTTGCAAGATGGGGTGACTTTATTTCCTCTTGCAGTAAATGCACACAGGGAAGATAGAGAGTGCATTCAGAGCAATAAACATCCCCCTTAAACCAGATTCTCTCCTGATTTGACAATTTTTCAAAGTGGCATCTTGGCTCTCGCAACCTGCACCTGGTATTGCAGGCTGCTGCCCTTAGCATGGAGCTGGGATGGCACTGAGGTCAATGAAGTATTCTAAGAGAATCTAAGGTCAAATGAGTGTTGTTCAACGTTTAACTTTACTCTTGAGGAAAATGAAAAGAAACATGACGTAGAGTTGTTTGAGGGAGAAATCATGGGTGTACATCCTGGTGCCATAAGTTATCTTTATTAATATTGGCAGAGCTAAATGTACTAGCAGCTCGACAGGGCATGCCATGGACTCTTTATCTGAGCACCAGAAACTAAAGATACAGATTTAAGATATAGATTTATTTAAGCATGTTACTACCACAGCCGAGTGTTTTACAGTCTATAATAAACAATGTTTAACTCTACATTGGATTACAAGTCTGTTTATTGTTATCCAACATATTTTCTGCTTTCAGTTGTAAAACTAAGTGATGCATTCTAAAGTAGAGGCATATGATTTGAATTTAACCAAGGTCTAAAAAAAAACCTTCACTGCTCGCCAGTTTTGAGTTATTAGCTGGGGTACAATGGGGGATATATTCACGCTCTAGTTTTATAGATGATTGTACAGAAGAAAAAATATATATAAGGTACATACGACATGTGCCATATGCAGGACTGTGTTTACTACTGCAGGAGCATGTTGTGCTTTCTACTGTGTTCAAGTATGGGACCCATCTTGCCTCCATCTGCTCCAGACAGCACTGGTGCAGTGCCGAGACTAGCTGTGAGACACGTCACTCTTCACCACCATACTGACCCACACCTGCCTGTCACTTCTGTTGAGAAATCCTTTGGTTCTTTAGTGGTGTGTCCTCTGGCATTGAGACGCTGTGAATAAAATCTTGTCATGAGCCGTCTTGATCTGCACAGCACTGGGAGCAAAGAGCATGTGAATAAAGAAATAAGCAAGGTCTGTTTTGGCATAATATTTTAGAAAGTGTGTAGGTACAGCAAACCTTGGAGAAAAAAGAAAGCAACTGTAATAACATAAGATTGAAGAAATGAAAAACTAACAATATTACTGGAAACAAGTTTCTATTCTTCAAATTTTAAAAAAAAATGCTACAATGCTCTTCTACATACAGTATGTAAATACAAACACTCATAGAAAATTGGAAATCAGAATCAAACCTATTCATTGAAATAAGGATGTTTACATTTATATTTATAACAATGGATTTGTACTGTATGGGCAAAAATAACTTGCTGGAACTCCTGACAGAGTTTGCTTGAACATTAATGTCACCAAAATGCTTGTAGGTCGCATCAATGTTTTTCAACTGTTTAGCCAGACATAGTAGGCGTATGAAAACAAAGGAATTGTATTGCTGGCAAAAGAGAATGTAGCCTGTGGGTTAAATACTTATCAGTCTGTGTACCATCTGAGCTACTTCCTTTAATTAGCAATGCACATGGCTCGTGTATTCTCAGGAGACACAATCACCATGACAATTTTATCAAACTAAATAGTACAACGCTGCAAGAGAGGAAAACGAAATTCAGGAACCAATCTTTTCTTTTTTTTTCTCCCCCCTCATTTGAAATCATTACTCTGGATGCAATACATTCATATCAAAAAGGCCGTTACAAAACAATGCAAATGTAAAATCTTTACAAAGGGGAACGAGATGGAGCCATTAGCTTGAAAAATGGGCAATCAAAGGAGCTATTCTGCAAGGCAGATGGAATAGCAGCAGGTGCCAGGGTGTGATGGGACCTCGCTTCCCATCATGCACGCTCTGAAATTATACAGACTGACAGGGAAGGGAATTAATGTGTCAGAGCAGGTACTTTCTATCCATTAGCCAATTCTCAATATCCACGTACACTGCTGCTTGAAGCTACTCTGCAAAATGACTAACTGACCGTTTGAACACAACTTGTCTGAAAAAAAAGGATGGGTTTGTTTGACCTGCCTGTCACTATCCCAGTTTTACAACATCTAAGTGACCAGGTATGGACTCCATTGTTTCACTCTGGGATTCAGCCCATGAATAAGTTATCTTAATGCAGATGTTTAGAATTGCATTAAGGTAAGTACACTGCCTGGAGCCCGCTGGGGGAATTAACACTGATGAATAGAATTTTCAAATTAGCACAGGCAAACAAATGTGAGCTGTATGCAACGACTGATAGCACACCTACCTTGCAATTTCCCTTTCAATAAAGCTCAGAAGATCACAGAGGGTCCCTGCAGCAGATATCACCCTTGCATTAGAGCTGATGAAATATGTCCTAGTGATACTACTATTAAAATATCAGTGTGTCAAAGGAAAGGCTTCATTTTGAAAACTAAAATGCACTCGTACTGGTTTAGCTGTTTAATGCTGTTTAAATACCTGCGTGTGTTCATTTCTGGAGTTAAAAGGTGTTATTTGAAATCAGTGTTTCTTTTGGTTAAAGGTGTTATCTGTGAGCATTGTGTATCAAGGAGTCAGCCAAGTACATTTCTTTGAAAACATACTTTTAAAGAGTAAATAGCGGGGTTTCGAAAAATATAACGTTAGATATCCCCACGTGTTGTTACAACTGTTTAAAAAATGTACCTGTAATTGTTCTTTTCATTTACATCCTGACAAGGTTTTACACTTTAAACCAGGGGAGTCAAAGTCAAGGCTCATGGGCCATCAGAAAAGTAGCGGGAAGCTCAGAGCCAAAGAAACAGAAGACAGCGAGAGACAGCCAATCATATCTCGTGCTTGGTGCTTAAGGCGTGTTTTCCGTTAGACACTGTAGCCTAGTGGCCGTCAAAAACGGTAATATAACTATCAAAATGTTCAAGAAAAGAAAGATCGATAGCTAGTTTCAGGAAAGGTGGGAGTTTGAATATTTATTTGTAGAGCAGCAAGAAAAGTTACCTTGAGGGTGCTTTTGTAAGAATGCATGCTTAAAGTCACAGAAATAGTCTGTCCTGAGAAAGCATGTGTTTTCCAATGTCAATCTTTCAAGAAATACCGTGACTGAAAGAGTGGATGACCTAGCTACTGATCTTCAAGAGAGCTCACTGAAAAAGCAAGCGGTTTCGTAGCCTTTTCTCTTGCTGTTGACGAGAGCACAGATATTACTGATATCACTGCGTTATCTATTTTTATCTGGGGTGCTGTTGCAGATTTCACTATTACCCAAGAGCTTTTGGATGTTGCAGCTATGCACCTCACTACCACAGCAAACAATATATTTCAACAGCTTGAGAAGTGTGCGTGCAACATGAAATTACAGTGGGAGAAATTAGTTGGATGGACAACAACAGACGGAGTGCCTCCCATGTGTAAAGTCCAAGTTTGATTCTGTCTCAGCTGAGCAGTTTTATCTGTTCCTTCCAGCCACATTCCCACAGCTCTGCATTCAGGCTGCACGCGCCATGTCAGTGTTTGGCAGTACGTATTTCTGCAAACAGCTACTTTCACTGATGAAGATTAATAAATCCTCTCAAAGATCTCGCCTGAATGACAAGCATCGACACTCCGTGCTAAAGATCGCTTCAGCACAAAACATGAATCCTGATATTGATAAGCTTGTCTTGTGAGAAAGGTGCCAGATTTCTTCAGCAGGCCAGCAACTAGGTAAGATAGATAACATGTGTTTTAAATTAATAAGTCATATATAAAATACATGTGTATGTATTAAGAACTGTGAATATAAACATGTGTTTTCTGTATCACCTATTAAAATGCATGTGTATATGTAAAGGTGTGCATCTTGTGGCCCACAAATCAAATGTTAAATTAAGATATGGCCCTTGTTAAAATTGAGTTTGACACCCCTGCTTTAAACCCTGTTTCAAAGCTCTTTTTAAAATGGCCGCTCTAGTGCACTGATAGTGTAAGGATTATTGCCCACATTGTCAAACAGGTAACACTGCAATAACTAAAAAAAAAAAAAAAAAAAAAAAAAAACCTCTCTTGCTGCAGTGATTTGGAGGACAGATCTCAAACTCCAGTGCACTAGAGTGGCCATTTTGAAAAGAGCTTTGTAACCAGGTTTATAGTTATAAGTGTAAAAAGCTGTCAGAATGTTCTGCTATGGTACCAAACTGGTACTGATGTATTGTTTCATGGTACTAAGTTTGATAACCAGAGTGTATTGCTTCTTACCACTGTAGTACCATTGATATGTCAAAATGTAACATATCAATGGTATCGCCACTGTGGTTGTATCTGTCCTTGCTCTACCATTGCCCCATACCCTGAGTATATAACCTTTGCATTGTCATTGAAGATAATTTGTTAAGAGTTATTTAATTATAACTGAATGTCTTCCTCTCTGGCTACCAACAAAACAAATTCTGCAATTCCTGTGGGTTTCCAGTCATATGATTACAATCTATTTTTATTCTCAGTAATTGCCTGCATCGATTTTGATTTGCAATATACAGCCAAAAGTTATGCCCTACAGAATGAACTAATTTTGCTTCATAAACCTGTTGAATAATGTTCATATAGTTTTTGTTTGTTTGTTTGATTATTTTGTTTTTATTATTATGTCTCAATTCTAAAATTCTAGGTGATACAATCTTCTGGTTGACTGTTGATGTTCATGGCACTTTTAATGTTTTTCATATGTGAAGTATATATAATGTAACCTGTGAGTCAAAATATTAATGCAAGAAATAATGAGAAAAATCCAATACAATGTGTTTTAATTATTTTTATTTTTTTTTTAAACCCTAGGCAATAGACTCACTGAGGTACAACATTTCAATTATTTCAAGGCTTTCTTATCAGTTACTGCAGCAAATGTATAGATACATATCAAATCATGCTTAGCTAATTTATTTTTGCATTTTTAAAATGTGTACCCCCTAGGGCTAGCCACCAAAACCATTTGCATTGCCATATTTGTGTGAGTAATAGATGGCTGCTCAGGCTACTTATATCAGAAGCAACATCAGATTTCATGAGATCTGAATAGGGTTATACCCTTTTTAAATGTATGTGTGGAAGAAACTGCAGTAGCAAAAACTGTGTCAAAACAACAGCGCATGAACATGGAACATCTGACACAACTAGAACAAGACATAAGTGATACATGAGGTCATGCATATCTTCAGCTTAAAGAATGCTGAAGTACACCATTGACATTACCTGAAACCATTATACATTTCCACTTTACAAATATTGTCCAACTGTATATAGTATGTGGCTCTAATTCTTTAAGATATATATGAAATACAACTGCTGTATAACACATTTGGGACAAACAATTGCAACTATATTCACACTCTTGTGAAGTTTTAAGGTGGTGTGGCATTTGTTGGCCTAAAGCGTGTTCTTTTAATCCTACAAAGTCATTTCAGATACTGTTAAGCATTTATCATTAAGATAATAACCTTAAATGCTAATTAGTCTGTTTCACAGAATGCTGAACAAAGGAATTAGAAGTTACCCCTAGGCTCCATATCATTTTAGATATTTTTTTTTTTACTGAAACAGCTAGACATACATACGAATAGCATAAAATGTCCATCCATCCTCTAATACAAGAAAATGCAGATTTAAACCAGCTTCAAATAATACGTTCCGTAGAATAACAAAATAGAAAATGTGCCCTTTTAATAGATGTCAGTTTAAAGTAAACAGTTTTGTTCTAATATGTGCCTTGTCAAATTAAATATAGGTCACTTTCTGGAGATATCCCATCATAACATACATCAAATGAGCGTAGCACTGACATCCATTTACAGATGCTAACCTGGGTCCCTTTGACTGGGACTCCCCGCCAATACGCATATTATGATTTCTATTTTGTTTTGTTGTATTATTATTATTATTATGATTTTATGTTTCATAGGATGGCGAAAAGACAGTTTGATTGTGTATTATTGTTTGTTATTGTTTTATTGTTTCAAATTCCTCATGAGAATGCGTGACTGTCAACTACTGATTGTTTAACTGGATGTGTGACAGTCACGCAGATTAGTAAACTCGTGCAGCCTATGTTTGAGGGGTAGAATTACAGTAATAGCTAGTTAACCCCTCGGCCAGAATAAAAAAGACCTGCAGTTTGGCTGCACAGAGTGGAGTGTTCATAAGTGGAGAATGAGAGTGAGAGTGAAACAGAGACAGAGATGGTAAAAATAATTCAATAGAAAGAACACGTGCTACTGGTGCTTGAATCACCAGCACGATACATGTTGACGTATTTGTTTGTTTGTTTGTTTGGCCAAGGCCCCTTTTGTTTGTAAAAGTGTTTTGTTTTATTTAAATCTTTTATTTATTAATAAGCGCACCGCAGCACAGTTATACTCCAGCGTGTCTGTGTGTGAGTTGCTTCTTCCTGGTCTGATGTCATCACACGCCACCCTTGTCACAGTCTCATACGAAGACCCAGTTGGTCCCATACGAAACACCGTTGTTACTTGGTTGAAAATGATCATGTTATTTTCTTGAGGGGTATAGTATGGGAAACATTACTTTAAGTTTTGATTGCAGTTTTAAAGCAATTTTATTTATGTTAAAAAAAAAGGTGGAAGCTGTTGGCTGTGGAAACACAAGATTGACACAGTTATTTCTGGATGTTTAAGACCCAGTCATAAACGTGCATTCATTGGCATAATGATGCATTATAGTGTTCCAGCGATGTATGTTCATTTGTAATCTAATCCACATACCCTCTTTTAAAAGGCAACTATCCCTGTGAAATGGATAAAACACAATTACTAAATGTGTATTATCATTCAGTGGTGTTATTGGTGAAAATTGATATTGGAATGACATTGAAAATTATATAAGCTAGCTCTCACTGTAATGTCATTGTAGTTGTGCTGGATCACTGGAATGTGATACCAGGTACATTTTAAAATGTAATTGTGATTCAGTTACTCATACTTACAATAGTTTCTAGGAAGCATGTCTGCCAAGAGCTTATAATGCTTTGGAAATATAATGCTTTTGAATTTTTCTGCTCTAGCAGCCTCAAACTAAATTACAGCATAATCTCACTTGTATCTAATCAATCAATGTTAATATTCAATGAGTAATGAGAATAAAGTATAAGGGACATATATATTTTTCTTAAGCTTCCAAACGCCATTCAAAAAGCAATGAAATAAAAGTTGAATTTAGTATGACAGCATCACAAAATTAGATTATGTAGGCACTTTCGACCTAGTACTAAATTGAACATTTTCAGGTTAGAGCACCTGGCAACATGCTAACTGAGAAAACAGAGGATTTTGTTTGAACCCTATGAATGCTGCACAACACAGAGAGAAGATACACACCATTACTCAATGCTGTCTAAATATGTAGGGAATTAAATCATAAGATGAGGCTTTATTGGGCTGTTCCACTACTTTATTTCTGCCATCTGTTTCAATTTACTGGAATCAACTCTCACACTCAGTGGCACGCATTGATTAATCAAGCAGGTCCTATGTATTTATGGATAGTTTTAAATTGTTTTATTGTCTTCCCTGTTAAAGCACACCCAAAGACACTCTGCTTAGCAACTAAATGTGATATGGGAGCTGAGGAAAAAAAAGCAAACGTGTGAGTTTCTGTACAGCTGTAGTCAAAACTTCTCATCCAGGAGAGCATCACCCTTGCTTCTGCAGAAGGAAACATTGAGTGAAATGTAGCAAACACAGAAGTGGCACTGGTGACTAGAGGACAAACATGGCCGCACTGGGTAAGGTGCATCGCTGCAGTAAGCCACAGGTATCATTATCATTACATGAAAATATGGAATAGTAGCCAGTGAATAATATAACATCTACTACCATGCAACTAAAGGTCACTGGTATAGTACTAAATCTGAAGGTACCAGAATGCCACAAAAATATTGTTTTTCTTAAACTTCTAGTAACACATGAAATAGGTAATGCATTTATCTCATTTCTGCAAGTATTTCCACAAAGTGTTTTCTACAGCTTGTCAATATGCTTTGCTGGGTGTGTCTCAGTTTCAGTGGCAGACCGGTGATGTCTGAGCCAAGTTTTGGCGTCTCTGAGAAGTTTCCACATGGAAGAGCTTTGTTTGTGTTTGTATCCGCAGTAGTAGTCGATGCACTGTTGCCGTCATCTTGTCAGCATTTCTTGCCTTTTTAAAGAAGTAGTTTGTAATAGAAAAGTTCCTAATGTTCTTTTCACTGCATCAGGAGGAATCACAGTTGTACAGGAGATGTGAGTCATGTGATTTAGCTTGCCTAGTATGTGAGTTCCAGCTCGACTACACCACTGATAAAAAACAATACTGGAAATGGCATTCCGAGTCGACTACACCACTGCTACAGGTAATGGTCTTAGAAATGTGTCACATTCAGAACTAAATGTATACATTGCCACAAACTATATTATATATATATATATATATATATATATATATATATATATATATATATATATATATATATATATATATATATATATGAGTATATCTTACTCTCTGAAGCAAATTGTAAAACACTTTGGAGACTTTATTCTATGCCCAGTGATGTAAATGCTTAAATTTGATTTTTCTTCTAAGAAAATGACGATATGATATAATACTGATATAAACATGGGGTCTGTTCATCAATACAGATCTAAATACTGATTATATTTAGATAATTAAAACATGTCCCTTATTTGTACTCTGGTAGTGATGTCAGTTTTCATAACCTTGGTACACAAAAGGTCTTATGCAATTTTTTCTAAGTGGAGGTTATAGTTAGATCAGCCATTGTTTAGATTAATTAAATATACATGAAAACCAAAGCTTAAAATCAGATTGATGCCTTGGTGTATTTGCAGTTAACTCAGTTCACATTTTGCCAGTATATGAGTACACTTCTAGGATGAGACGTGTCTGAAATTAGAAAAGTCTACTGAGCCTACTGCATATCTTCAGTTTTATAGTAATTGCTAGTGCTGGCCTAGTCTCTAGATTGCCTAATCTCAGCCAGCCAGTATTGTCAGAAACTCCATTAAAAATGCAGTTGCCAACTGTGGAAACCAATTACACTACAGGTAGACCTGTGATTTGATTGTCTTTCACATAACATTTGCAGTAGACCCTTCTTTACTCAAGTATAATGGTTTTGTTTGTTTTTTCTCCACTCCATTTGATATAAATTCCCTAACACTTTAATTAGTATTGAAATTCCGATACAGCATCCAAAGAACTTTTAGCTTTAATAACCTCCTTGCTATATTTTTTCTTTACTACTTTAATGAATGCATGCCTGAGTGTTTAATGAGAGAAAGGTGGTGAATATAGCACTAGAGTCTCAGATGTTGATCTTCCAGGCTACTAATGCAGCTTGTGATGTTAGTAGGAAGGGAATGTGAGAGAATGTTAGGTAGGAAGTAGAGAAAAATGTGATAAGCTGCTTCAGCAATATAGTAGATTAGTCACCTTAATCATCCATAATGCATTGTATGTGGTTTGATCCCTATCTCACCACAGAGGCATTATGGCATTCCATGTTTTCTTGTTATTCACTTGTAGATGCCCGTTTTGTTTTTTGTTTTTTTCAGTTTTGTCTCAGAGGCAAATCATTTTTAGTTTTAAATCACTTCCCCCTTTAATTTAAATGGTTTATAAAAATATATCCAGATATTCTAGTTGCTGTAGACAGAATGCTTTTGGAAGCTTCCTTGCTGTGCATTGGAGAAAGATGTTCTTCTGGTATCCTTCAATAAACGTCAGACTTTTTAATGGTGTCACCTTGTATCTGTTGCTCTGAGCATAAGGCTTATTGAGGGAATCTGGGCAATAATAAACACACGGTAGTGTAAACTTTGGAAGCGAAAGTACTTCAGGTAATGTGCCCCAATGAATCAAAGAAACAAAACATTGGATTACACAGGACATGAAAAATATAAAATGTTAATAAACATCTGCTCTGATTCTCATTTGCTCAGCAACATCAACCCACTTATAACCCTCTTTTGTAATTAGAAATCATGTCATAATTTACCTCAGATGTGAAAATAAATTGAATAGATTAATCATAAGCAGAAATACATTTAATTTACACGGGGGGGGGGGGGGGGGGGCGACACCATGTGTTTATTGGTTATAAAAAAATAAATAAACATATTACAAAAACCATCTTATCAGAGTGTGGGCCACTGCATATACATTTTAAGTTGCAATAAAACATGCACCAGTCTTAATCGTGCATGGTCGTTTTATCATCAGTCTGACAAACCATAAAGCTGTACAATTTACTATAATAAAAAAGCAAAATATAGATTGATATGGTATGATGAAATTACAAGTCATTTATAATGGTAAACGACCATGGCATTTGGAAATCTACTGATTCCATTTATCTTGTTAGTTTTTGCTGAAGTCCTTTCACTGCTGTGTAATTTCTAAATACAAACTGAGTCAGTTTAATGTAAATTTCTATGCTTGTCCTGGATGACCCATTAGGATGCATGCAGCCAATAATGGTTTAAAGCACTTCCTGAGGCAGATGACTCACAGGGTGTTTGATAATCAATTCTCATCATTTCAGCTGCATAATCTGATTTTTGGATCAGCTGTTTCTCAAAGCTGGGATTCAGCATGATCGTTAAAGCAGCAGCAGATGGAAAAGCTAGTTTGGATTTATTGTTGCAGTGCAGACTTATTGGTTTCCAAAATTGCTCTACAGGACAGAATTTGAGACGACTGTTTCATTAAAAACTAATACAGCTGCAGAGGTTGAACAAAAAAACTAAAATTGAAACACAACAGCATACAACAAATGGGCTGTGCATCAGATGCCAGGTATAATTTGTTACTGAATGGCATGCCTAACATGCATTCTAAAAACAGTATGTAGGGGCTGCATATCCCTGTTGCAATCCAATTTCATTCACCACAATGTTTCCATGTGTAAAACTGCAACCATTGCTGATGTGTCATAAGAAACATTCTCAACAGTTATTGCAGATTTCTGAAGGAGTTAGACTTCTGTAACCATGAGAAACAGTCACATGTTCCTCCAGAACAATGTAAATGCCTTTCCCCAGGTAGCCATATGTTTCATTGACTGTGTTATGGCAGGTGTTTATAGTGTGCTTTTCAACCCCTGTGTTTCCCCACTGTTGATAGGTATACAAAAATTATAAGATTAAATTTAGTATAATATTGTCAAATGCATTATCCTAAAATGTATTCAGAACTAAACAATTTCCCTTGCACTTACAATAGTGGGTATTAATATAATATATGTGGTCAATATTTTTTATTCTTTTTTCTAATGATGAGTTATTGATATGCCTTAAGATCTCACAGCTGAATGGGGGAAAAAAGAAAGAAAAGCAGATGTTTATGTGTATGTTGGTGTTAAGATAAGATAATATACATGCCTGTAAAACATTTTCTTTTTAGATGAGGTGTCCAGTTTTTATGTCTGCTCATAAATCAATAATGAATTTAGTAAAAAATACATTATATAAAAAAACATAAACTGTTACATTGGTTTATATTATGGTGTATGTATATGGGACATCCTTGTTGGGGATTATATGTGCCTGTGGTCAAAGATTGTGCTATCACCCCTTTGGGAAGGTCACAAGATTTACATAACAAAACCGACATCTTACATATAAAGTTATCAATAATACTCTGATTGATAAAACCTATTACCAGTATATTGATTTTTGTGACATCCAAATGTTGTGTGATATGTTCACAGAAAACAAAACAACATGAATTTCAGAGACTGGAAGATGATTTTGACTTCCACAAAGTTTGTAAATCAGGTTCCCAAAAAAATAAATAAACCTGCAGCTCCCTAGCTCCCCACAATACCAGCACAAGTGCACTGGAGATTGCTCCCCTTCCTGTCTACAGAGTAAACCTGGCCTCACGCAAAAACCATCTGCAGTCAAGATCAAGCAGGACCTTTGAGGCACAAATACAGACGGCAAAATCTCACTGGCAGTGCTGTCCATCAGGGGTTCCCAAGACGCCTGCCAGACTTGTAAGCCTAATGCGTCAAGAAGGTGCTGTATTAGACAGATGAGAGCAAGATGGAAGGAGACTATATTCTATTTCCAGACTTTAGTAAAGTGTCAGTAAAACATACAAACCCAACCCACGACTGCATCTCTAATGGCAAACCCAATAACATTGCCTGGGAATCAATTTAATAGCATTTAAACCCACATTCATTCACTGTACTTGTACCCGAACCAACAACACATTTAACAGCAGAGAAATTGCCGACTTACCTTCTCTGCAAACACATATTTGAGCTGCATGACTGCTGTGTCTGTGTAGTTCCAGTGATTTGACTAGATTTAATTTGGTTTTATATGTAAATTCATTTTTATATTAGTAATGCTTAGCATTTCAGTATTCTTGATATTTCTGGGTTTCATGCATACTGTACGCTGAGGAATTGTGTTGGCAGTTTAAACATTTCAGTAATATCCTGTAATAAAAAAAAGGGCAAAGCTAAATTTAGATAATGCTTCTTTCCCATAGAGATGTAGCTGTTGCAGTAAAATAAATAAATGTGTTTAGCAGGTTTAAAGCTTTGCAAGTAATTTGGCAACTGTTGAGACTACTCTACGTTATCATTAAATGCTTATGCAAGAAACTGAAAACAGCAGTCTTAGAGCCCTCCATTATGTCATTTACTAGGGATTTTGTTGGAATATATTTCCAGTGTCCCAGCTTTCTATATTTTAAATGCATTACAGAAATCACATAAATTAATTCAGCTATTTTTTTTTTTTATAAATTAACATGTGATTTGAAGTTAGCTATGCTTTGGTGATGTGCTAATAAAATGCTGCATATTGTAACAGAACTGCCTACCTTAACATTCCAAAACAAGCAATTTTGCCAGATTTTGCAGTAAGCCTTTGAAATGTCACATGCATATAAATAGTGCAGACTCGAATGCATATGGTTCTGAGTGAAATGAGGAATGTCTGCTACAGAAAAAACTGTACTGTACTCAGGTGCAGATGGTCATCACTGTCTCTATTGGGTGTTTATTGGGGAATGGACATGTATTAGGTATAGCAGCTCAAACTGGGTTGTTAAAGAGAACTTTAGCGCATTGTAAAATACAATTACAACAAACTCAAAATAGAAATCTTGAAAAAAAATCCATAGCTACCTCTGACCAATTTTAGAGTCGGGCACATTCAACAGCATGGCTGTTCACTGCAGAAATCCTTCAGAGTAGATGTTAAAATAATGGAAGTGTGCTCTCTCAATGTTCATGCCACACATTGAATTATTCTCGTATTTAATATTTCTAACATTTGTTTCTAAAAGAAAATAAAATCCAAGTAATTATTTATTTATTTATTTATTTATTTTTAACCCCCTCAGTCTAAATTTGTTGGTGAAGAGCCTCCTTAAACATGCTTTAAATATTCTACTTTAAATGTCATGCTTTGGCTGTCAGGCTGAGTAGATGGAAATGTAATGAGTCTTCCAGAGTAGAAGGACATGAGGGTTCAGTACATGTGGTATATATATTGTAAACGATCCTCACACTCACGGAGTTCGTTGCCCCTTTAAGACCAGACCCAGGACACAGAAATGGAATTGCTTTAGCGCTGACGCACACTTTTAATAAACACCAATCAAATAAATTAAACAAAACAAACAAAAAACAGAAACAAACACCTAGCTCTCTCTTGGAGCTCTAACTAACATTAACGGGAACCTAACTAAACATTCAGGACGGCTAAGCCGTTTACCTGACACCAACACCAAATACAAACTCACACGGGCTTCACTCCGTACTTCACCTTCGATACAACTGGACACACACACACTCAGTCAGGCTCTTCACTCAGCAGCCTGGAAGAGACTGGCTGCCTCTCTCAAATACCCTGCACCTGGCTCTAATTTACAACTACCATCAGGTGCAGGGTATTACTGAACAATTAAACAATTACACAATTAAACCCCATAATACCCAAATGTGCATTCTCACAAGGGTTCACGCAGGGAAGGATTTTAACCCCCTCCCTGGTACCTTACACTATATATATATATATATATATATATATATATATATATATATATATATATATATATATATATATATATATATATAACAAAACCTCGGAGCGTATTTCACATTCTATTTATTTATTACTTTATCATGAATGCAAATAATTTAATAACCCAGCATACAAATAATATAGGTTCCTTCCTTATTAAATAAGTATAACAGATGGCAAGATCTGAGATCGTTGGAACGATGGTAGTTGTCTGAGGAGGGAGGATACATTCACATTGAGGAACTCAATATGCCAAGGCTACAAGCCCTGTTAAAAGCATTTGTCTTCCATCGAGCTCATTAAGAACACCACGATAAGAGAAAAGTAAATATGATTGAGGGCACATTATAAAGCTGAGACTCTGCGCTTTACTGCAAATGTAGGTTCTGCTATGTGCGTCATTCTGCTGACAGCTCAAACAAAAAGCAAATAAATCAAATTCACTTGTGTACATGCTGATGACACAGTTTGGTGTCCACTTGTTATTGCATGCATGTATGTGGAGTACAGCAATTTTTATGTTAGCTTTCCATTACGTTTTTGGTGTTTCAGAGGGGAGAAATATGAATACATTTCATGAAGTCAATAGTTCACCTTTTCAAATGCACTGTGTCTGGTGCTCTGCAAAAACAACTTATTAAGTCCGAATCGATCATCATATGAAGGGACCAAACATCTGGAAAACAAACCCGCTACCGTGTGACTGGAATTGTTTTAATGATCTGCTGAGCAAAACTAATTTTCGGAGTTCAATTTCAATGGAGATTGAGGTTAAAGATTTCTGACCGTAATGAACAGGGTTTGTTTTCCTTCAGTGGTAGCCAGTTGATATGACAAAAGATAATTGCCTGAAGGAATATCTTGATTATTTTAACAATCTTGAAGTGTTAAAGTTTTTAAGGCACCATTACAGACCCTTTTGTGCAGAGTGTGCACTTCTTCTGGTATCTCCCAGGGTTCAAACCAACAGACTTGCATTTTCAAGATACCAGTTAGAGAATACCATTAACAGACTAATGTGGTTTCACATATAATACTTTGGTGTCATTGGGCTCTGATGAGTATAAACATACCTGTACCATCGTAGGTCTGTATATAAGCTGATCAGTGAGTACACACTTTTTTTTTTGTACTGCTATTGTTACTGCTAAGATAACCCTATATCATTGTACCTACAGCTGTGGCCAAAAGTTTTGCATCACCCTATAGAATTAACCCATTTTGCTTCACAAAGTCAAATGAAACCTTCTGTGTAATGTTATGTTAACATCTGAATTACATACCGCTTTGTAGTTCTCCATTTACAGTACTTAATGCAAAACTGACCAAAAAAGAAAGCCTTGAAATGTGACTTTTTAAAAAAAAAATCTAACATGAAATCTTTTGCCATATTATTTTGTCGATAATAATCTTTGATTAACTGAACATACCTGGAACGGACACAGAGTGCATATTAAGTGCACATGTACTGTAGATACCAAAAGCATCTCTGCAAACCACTTTTCTTACTTATCTCATATAGCTGTAGAGAAATGCATACCCAGATCGTCTGCTATCCCAGCAAATATTAACCTAAAGGTGGGGTTCAGGGGGCAGAGCTAGGTACCAACAACCTATCATCTCCTGTCATTAATTAAATCTACCTTATTTTAACATTAGTCACCTCTACCTAGCTGTCTTGTGTTTTTTTGTTTCCTCCTCCTCCCTCCTTCTCCTCTAGCATCTCAACCACCTTTGCATCGGTCTCCTCTGGGGGGTTAGTGATTCCACTTTCTCCAACCCTTTCTTGAGCATCGCTTCATTTACCTCATAGAGGAGGGTTCTCCATGAGTCAGAGGGGACCCCCGGCCAAACCCTTCCATCTGCATGTATGTTTCTTTTGGGATTCTTCTTTCAGGTCTGATGCCTCTATGTAAGGGTCCCCAAGCAGTGGCATCCCTCGTGTTTGTCGGGTCTCCTCAAAGACGATGGCCCCTCTCCTGTTTGTCGGGTCTTCTCAGCGACAGAACCCCTCTTCTATTATGTTGGACTTTGAAGAGGCGGAACACCATGCGTTATATGTTTTAACAAATATTAACTTTATGTTTTCTTTCTCCGCCCCGTGAACATTGGATTTTAAAGAAAGCCTGCAACAGCTGTGAAAACTAGTATAACTTGACTGATACTATTCCAATATTAACTTTGACAACTCAGACTGTATCAGAGGACTGTAATGTAATATAATATTAGCCAGAGGTTTAAAAAAGTAATACATAACATGTAGATGTTTATATGTTTTAACAAATATTAACTTTATGTTTTCTTTCTCCGCCCCGTGAACATTGGATTTTAAAGAAAGCCTGCAACAGCTGTGAAAACTAGTATAACTTGACTGATACTATTCCAATATTAACTTTGACAACTCAGACTGTATCAGAGGACTGTAATGTAATATAATATTAGCCAGAGGTTTAAAAAAGTAATACATAACATGTAGATGTTGTTATTTGGGAAACAGGAAAAGTATTTTCTGTTAATAGCTTTTAAGTTCTAGATAGTTTGGAATAATTCCAAATTTGAGCAGAGCAGTTTTGTCCCTCAAGACTGCAATTAGGTTTAGAGAGAGAGCTGATGCTTGAAGGCCTAATGAAGGCTGTTTTTTTTTTCAAATCCTGTCTAAAATAAAAGTATACCTTTCAACTAATAATGTGGCTACCTACTTTTTTCAGAAGTTACTTCCCTTATGAATTTATTTTTTCAACCCCCACTTTACCTCCTCATTCAATGTTGTGCAGACAGATTAATTTAAATAAATTCCCAGAATTTAAATGAATTATTGATTAAAGTAAAAAATGAAGTGACAACAAAATAAATCATTCCCAGCTGTATACATGTAGTATTATCTATTCATTAACTATGGCCTGTAGTTTACTTAATTAGAACATAAGCAAAAGCTCCTGATCACATAACCAATGCAAGAAACACCTCAAATGTTAGAAACATCTTTTTTTTTTTATTAATATATTATTATATTATTGGACTTTTACATTTGAAAGAGTTTTCTTTTTTAAATTCAAGGTCCTCTTGATTGCAGATCTCTATTTAAATGTAATTTAAACTACAAAATATTTCAATTCTATCCCAGTTAATTATTTCTATCAATCTTGATACAATTAAAGAACAAAACAAATCTCAACAAATGACCTGCTAATGATACAAGTTGCTTTTATACTAAAGATGAATGACTGACTTGTTTTTGAGACTAATGAACTAACAGCACTTTAGCTAAAAGACAGATGGTACTTCACCATTACAAATACATGTATACTTTTATGGCAGGAACTGTAGAAGTCCTTTGCGTTTTACCTTTGAAGACCCTTCAGTCTTTCTCAAGCTCTGGAGTGCATTTAATTATTTTATATGAGCATTACTTCTGTATGGATTGTTTAAATGTATAATGTATTTCCCTCCCATTCCACAGAGTACTCCTGAGAAGCACATTTGTAGAGCAGTGTGGGGAGCTCAGTCGGCTGCAAATCAAGTGATAGTATCTTGCATTCTGTTCTGGCAAGCATTTGTGATATAAGCAATGGCTCAAATTCAGAGAGAGAATAGTGGCCACTTGCTAAATTGATTCCTTCTTTCCCGTAAAAAAAAAAAAAAAACTCCTGAAAATCATATCTGTATTTATACTAAATAAATCTATATGCTACTTAACCTCCTCCTCCCCATTATCCATCTTTGGCAGATTGTCCCACTTGGAGGGAGATGTGGGTTAGCATGACCTTCATTGGGACAACCCTGATGGTTTGCCTTGTTAAAGGCATACTCCCTAAGGCTTTAAAACCTATTTTCCTACCCTGTGTTACTGTAGATTAAATATCATTTGAACTGCCCCTTGAAAACATTGTGCCATAATACCATACCACAGAGTTATTCTTCTAAAAGAGACAGACAGTGATTATTGTGGGACTAATGTGGAGATTCTGTTGAATTATTTACTTTTAGGGAAATAAAGTATATTCCCAAATCCTGTGACTAAAAACGTAACTGAATGTAGTTTTTAAAAACATTGTTTCAAGAAAGATTCCGCATCGAAAGGAGTTTTTCTTTTTTTCTTTTTTTTTTAATTATTACTACTTTGGAAACTCTTATGAAAAGTGGTCATTTCTATTGTAACAGATAAGAGAGTTTCCTAATGAATTAACACAGTAATTTTGTGAAGCAATTAACTGATGGAAAGTGCACAATCCATTAGCGTGGCCCTAGAAAGACAGAACTCATTAACTGGTAGTTCTTTAATTAATGTGATTCAATACTGCCACTCTATCTAGTCGGCCATAGAGTCCTTCAAACTGAACCTTTCTCATTGCATTCAACCTGCAGCCATCCTCTTTTTGGGTTTATATCTCTCAGTTCCACAGACGCTGTCCAAGCACTGATAACTGCTTTCCATCCAGCAGTCAAGACAAGTTATGAGCAAGCCATACCCTGAAATATAAAAGTTTTAGAATGAGCTAATTCTCACAATGATATGAAACCGTAACAACATTCCATGTGGGTGTCAGGGGTTCCAAATTGTTGTTATAGTTTACATGAAAAACGTTTGTTTTACATAGTTTTGATGAAGTGAATTTTTTCAAAGAAGTTATACTTTGTTTTCTTAACTGGAGTAGAAGGAGGTCAGAGTTTTGTTTTTGACTATGTAAGTAAGAGTGTTTTTCTTTGGATTCGATTGGTTTGCTGCATAACTATTTAACACTCCTCTGCATTGGAATCTATTGGCTAAGCGCTACTCTCCTGTTACTTACCCTCATGCAAGATGTTTGGACCATGCAACTGAGCCAAGCTGTTCATTTGTGTGCCTGACGAAGAGACAAGCACTGAGCAATCTGTCTTATACTGGAACAATATGAAATATTGAATGTTGTTGGCCATTTTTTATTTAACTGGATTGTAGTTTTTGTTAAATGTTAAAAGCCCAGTGCATATTAGACCCATCAGGTTATACACTAGAAAAATAAGGTATTAATTAAGGGTTCCAAATATGAATCATGTAATATGCAACTCTCAATGATTCTATTAAATTTCCCCTATATAGTATTTATTACAATAAATCCAGACACTGTCAAGATTATTTGACATGTTCTAAAGTTACAGTTTAAAGTCCTGTATTTAATTGAACAGCATGTCTAACTGTACATATTTTACATGAGATCCATGCCTGGTGTCTTAATGCAGAATTCCTGTAGATTGTAAATTTAACATGTTCGATGGATCTATTGCTCTACAGACAAACTACTAACTGAAAACTATATATGTTTTTACATATCATATTGTCACTGACTGAATTAAAAACTGTAATACCGTACTATATGGGAGGAAAAGCAATGTTATTAATTATGAAATGACTTCCAGCAAGACATTTTCATTATAGAAATTAAGTGCAGTTCATTTTTAAAACACTTATGATCAAAGTTAATAAAGCAAAGCTATTGTATACTCCTAAATATAGACAGATTTCAAAGAATATGTCATTTACAATAATTCAATTATAAGTTTTTTCTGGAGACTGTTGCATACTGTTATAGTAGAAAAAATATATCTGTCATCATGCTGTTGTTGAACCACAGATTCAAATTCTCAGACAATAGTCAGTATGTTCGTGGATTGTCATTGGTAATGGTTGCCAGAACGGGAGACTAAACAACTAAGTTAATGCATTATTCTGGTAATGATTAACCATCACTGTATTGTTATATCACAGTATGTGGGCATCAATCATAATAAATATGTAACTCAGCTGGTTTAGTATATCAGCCTTAGGATGATTAACGGATTCCAAAAAAAGTGTTACTGGTAATACATATGCATAATATGATTTGACATATTTTAAAACATGCTTTTATTTTATAAAAAAACATTTGCAAAAAATGACAGCCCTTATTATAACTGTAACCATACAAACACAGTCCAATTTTCATGTTGTTATTAATGGAGGACCATTTGACTATTAGCTTGGAGATTTAGCAATGGCATCAGGTAGTCTCCTAATTTGAAAGAATTATTAATGATTTTTCAACTCAGAGTCACAAAAATGTGGGCTCGAAAAAATAATCTTTAACGTGGCATGCATTTGAGGGTACTCTAACTAGTTTTTATGTTTGATGAAAATGGCAAACCAAGGTAAACTGTGGAATATGCATAGTATAACCATGGGAAAAGCATGGGAAAACTGCAGAAATACCATGGGTATTCCTTTTGTCTACTTAAGTGATAGTGCCCTGGTAGTGGATGTTGATAAAGCTAGATCCTCACTATTAAGGTCAGGTTAGAGACCACCAAAATAGGGTCTTAATAGGGTCTTAATATTCTGACAAACTTCTTCTATAATAAGTAACTTCTACTGTATCATATGTAAATATAATGTATTTGAATGGAAACTAGTTCAGTTTATATAACTGGATAACACCTTATTCAACAGAATAATATTTTCACTTGAGTGTTACGTCTCTTATGTGAACTGTTATAATTTAAAGACATATGCTTAAGACTCCTAATCAGGTCACTTGTTTAATGCACTGAGGAACCCTTTTGCACAATAACTGTTTCCAGCGATAGTTAGGATGCCGTAACACTTTACATTTTTTACTGTTTACCTGTTTTATAGTTACACTACATGAATACCAAAGCTGGTGTTTTTAAGATACAGTTTAGAAAATGTGACTTAGTATCTCACATAAGGTGATTTGAGCTAAATGGAGAGGTTTAGTTAGTTTGTCCTTTTTATATCTTAAATGGCTATAGGCATTAATTAGAGAAGACAGGCTTCCATGCTCACTCAATTCTGCTTTAATTTTGACATCCGATTCAAAGACATCTATAATTCACTCCCCTTGGTTATTCAGTCCTTGGCCCCTTACAGGGCAAAGACTAGAGGCTCTCTTGAATTATGTTGAATTATTTAATGCTTTGTGATCTCCAGTCCACTAGGGACTGAGCTGAGAGACTTCAGTCTAATCTTTAGTTTTCAAAGGCACGTGATAGCTATAAAAAGAGATGTCACTTAGTCCTTATATTATGTCCTGCTTTTAGCTGATATATGATTGTGTTTAATTAGCAAATATCGAGCCAGCGGCAGTGTGAAGAGCTAGGAAAGTCCTAGGTTGCCAGAAGTCAGTGTTACGGGATTTTGGCTGGCTGTCTTATGGTAACTGTACTGGAGTAAGTTATTATTATTATTATTATTATTATTATTATTATTATTATTATGTATTATATTATATTAATAATAATTATAATATTAATATTGCTTGCTGTTGTTAATTATATATAAAGATATTTATATTATTTAATAATAATAATAATAATAATAATAATAATAATAATAATGTCTGTTCTAAACCTAGGTAAATGCATGTATAAACATACATAAACTCCTTACACTGGTACACTTTTACTGTGTTTACTCTAATGTATACATTTTTTATATTTTCTATTCATACAGTATATGGCTACCGAATTGTATTCCTTCTGTCTTTTATAAAATACTTTTACATTGTCCCATGCCAATTTGTTCTGACAAGTAAGGGAAAGGGATATATTAAAACTGGTAATGCATACAGCTGAAGTCGATACAAAGGATCTTTTCACAGTGGCTGTGCTCCAGAATGTTCCTCTGAATGAATAAAGGCCAAGGCAGTTGAAGAGCAGGAAATTAAAATACTACCTGAGCCATCGCAACCCTGTTCTGTGAAAATGAAAAGGGCTGTCTGAATTTTTTGATGTATTCTTACATAGCAAGACATTTAAAATGCAACCTCTATCATGCTCGGTGTCACTTACACACCACTCAACCACTGAGTAAACTTACAAAAGTTTCCTTCACAATACCTTCATATTAAACATGGGTGGGGGGGTTTAAAAAATGTGAGTTATTATATTAAACTTGTGGTATAACAACTTTTTTTACTTTTAATTTGTTTTTATTGTTGAGTGAATTCCCCCCCCCCCCCTCCATTTTGGAACATCGAATTATGTTTTTTCTCCTCACCGCCTGGGGTCCCCACGCAGCACAAGCCTAAAGCTAGAATTGCTTTCACACCGAGCAATCCAGAGCAGAGGTGGGCGGGCTACCGATCCCGGAGAACAGAGGTCAGCCCTGCTTTTATCCACTCTGAATGTGCTTGGTGTGTGGCTAGTACGGTTTGCTGTTGCGTAAAGAGGAGAAAGAGTCCCTGCCGGTTTCCTGTCCTCATGTCCAAGCTGTGTGACTCATCCTGCGCTCCCAGCGGCAGTGCTATAACTGGATGAGCCACTCGGGGACCCCTATGACAACTTTAGTAGCAAGTGATTTTCAAATGAAATTTGTTAATAAAATCAATCCAATAATGTTTTGAAATTGAGTCAATGAGATTGCTAATGAACGAATTTCTCTGTAAAAAGTTTAATTGTCACAGGTCATGTCCATCACTTCCTTTCTCAGTGACTACTTTAGGGGAACTCATTAATCAAAATGCTAGCTGACGAGATCAAGAAAAAGAATTTGCTGTTATCACCTGCTGGAAGTCGAACTGGCCGACATGCAGGTAGAGGGGGGAAGAAAATACTATTTTTAATCGGAAATTACCTTAATTTTATTTTTATTTCATTTTTTTGGATGGGTCGGTGGGTAAGCCATCTATGCAGGCTTGGTTGGAATTTATTTTCTTGTGTTTTCTTCTACTTTGAATGTATTTTAGTATGTAAAGTTGTAGGCTATAAATAAATATGTTTCAAGTGCCATTTGTAGTTGTTAGTATACCATTTATGTAACACTTCCTTATATACTTATTAAGCTAAATTAAAATATATTTATTAAATTACAAACCTCCCTAACCCAACACACAATTTGTTTATAATTGTTCAGTAAATTCCTCGAATCATGTTGAATGCATTTTTTCTGGCACTCTTTGCTCGCCTCTGTGATAAATAAAAAAGAAAACATGATTAGAAGTAGCCACCGAACATTTGCAGTATTATAAGAACATTCTATATGTATACTTACAAATACGTTTGGGCAAAATCCATCTCAATGATCTGTTGCCTGACAACTTCGGCCCTGGTGACTTCTCCAGGAGGAATACTCAGAGGAGGCTCCAGTGGTTCAAGATGAGGCACTTCTTCCTCCTCAACTTCCTCGAGTTTGTCGCGCATTTCTTGGTCACCCAGCAACCTTCGACATATAGCTATGTTGTGCAGAATACAACATGCTACGAAGAGCCTCGCCACAGTTTGGGAGTCGTATTGAAGCACATCCTCTGATTTGTCAAGGTACTGAAACCTCATTTTTAGAAAACCAAAGTCAACTTGATCACATTTCTAATGGACATGTGTGCCCTATTGTACACCTGCTCTTCCTTCGTTTGTGGATTGGATACAGGTGTTAAAAACCAAGGACGCATTGCAAATCCAAAATCACCTGTAGGAAACTTTGTTGTAATAGCTAGCAAGTTGTATAATTAAAACAAGTGAATAAACCTCATTCATAACAACAAGCATAGGAAAGGCTAACATTTTTTCATAACTACAAATATTGAATTATCTAGATAGTCTTACAATAGTGACCTACTAATATGCCATCTGGTGTATTGGGTCTCTGAAATGATTAATTGCGTCATGACAGGAGCCAGGGAAAACCTAAGTTCCAGATGTTATAGGATGCACCACCTGCACATTTAGTGAATGGAACCCCTTCCTGTTCACATTTGTATGTGCATGGTACTGTGTGATTTGAGTGCAATGTGTGTGCAATCGATGGCTCCCATTAGTCTGGGAAATCCAGCAGTGTCATAAAACTCCCTTTTAATATTTTGTAGCTGCTCCTGATTAAGTGGGATACTGATAGAATTGTTAACCCTCTTTATCAAGTCACCAGTGATCCTTTGCAATGACCCAGAGACCTATGACAATGCTACCAAGCCAACAGCTTCACATGCGGGGGTACAACACAGCCCCTTTTCTTAAAAAGTCCTCCCACAATCTGACAGAGGTTAACATTAGCTGCCCTATCCAGACGCAATCGAGTATTTAGATTGTCATCTGATAAATCTAAGAAATTAACCCTGGTCCTGTACACCCTCTCTCTGTATCGTCTGCGTTGCAGCCAGAGTCTGTCAATCTCAGGCTCGCAATCAAGCTCTAAAATTACATTTGCTGCTACTGCTGCTGCCACTCCCAGCAAAGCCATACTGTAGTTTGTTTGTTTGTTAATTAAAACCCTCCTTTTCCAAGTGCAAATTAACTCCTGATAAATTCTGACAATTAACACGGAATTCCTTTTAAATTCCTATGCAAGAAATAGAAATAGTCGCAAGAAGCCCTGCTCCTTAAGATATTAACATTATTTCGTAAATCAACACAATTTCGAGAAATCACATTAGCATGGTTATTTAATAACGAAATAGGCATAAAGGCCGCTTGAAAATGCCAAAATTAACACTACATACCGATTTGTTCGTTAACACTGGAGTTATCATTTACAAACTTTTGAAAATCCCCCCCCCCATGGAGTCTAAATACAGTTTTTCTGAATACGGCAGTAGTTATGTCATGATTTTAGTTGAAAGTGTTAAAATAACACTTGTTCAGTGGTATTCATATTGTCTCCTAGTGCATCGATTCCATACTGTGGACCTTGGCGCCATCAGAATGGTGTGTACAATATAATCTGTTTATAATTCGCTAGTGTCAATTTCACTGTGCTATACATTTATCAATGCTATGCATACTCCAATGTTATTAAATAATTAGGACCAGTATATCACAAAATGATTGGTGATACAGTACATTATGTTTGACAGAAAACAAGGCTTTATTATTTTTGATTGAAAGCATTAAGCTGGAACTGTGGCTGTTGTGTCTAATGAGGATCAGCAGGTGGGAATCTCATCCTTCGTTTACGCAGATGAGTGGTTTGTCTAACCAGGGGTGGATCATGGAGCTAGAAAGGAATTGACTTGAGATTGATCCAATAGGACCAAAAGAGGTTTCCCCAGATATGGGTGGAGGAGTGGAGGGATATATGGGTTGGGTCTGTGATACAAGACATATGATATCAGTGTCCAGGGCATATCAAGGAAGCCGCTAACAAGGTCATGTGAGAAAACCCTTAGACAAGGTAGAGGACAGAAATATTTGCAATTAAGATAAAGTTATCAGAGACAGTTCTTCCAGGAGCAGCATCATTTCGTAATTAATGCTGCATGAAGTATATTCAAGCTATTCCATCAATATCAAAATTTAATCCCATTAACCTGGGGAAGAGCAGTTGTTGCAGTTAAGACAATGTCATTGGACCAAGCCCCAGATGATGAGGAGATTTAATTGCAGTGGACCTGGAAGGCATGGGCAGTGATGGATGTTTGTTATCAATCCAAAGCAAAATAGGATGATGTCTCAGAGTGAGCCCGGAGGGGCCAAGAGATCTGTTGCCAATGGATACTAATGTCGCTTAAACAAGACCATAATAGCTTGGGATTTCAGTTTCTCCTTTTATTTTCTCTTTGTGAATTCAATGGATTAGCAATGTGAGTGAATCATTGAGAATGTGCTGAGAAGGCACTCGGTTTCGGGTTGAATTAGCAAGATTAAGAAATCAATTGTAAAATGTTTCTTTTTAATGATTTATTCATGTAGTAGGATCTACTGTAAGATACATTTCCTTAATTAAATGTAATCCAAAAGATGAGAAATAAATTATCTAATTAAAAAAAAAAAGTAGCTCCATTCCACAACTGAATCAAATGGAAACATGTGGAAACTGTAAGTTAATTTAAAAGAACCATAGGATAACAGAATTGACTGTTTAAAAGGTTGATTTCCCAAGAGGGGTGTACAGTATGTACAAGGCATGGAAATGTCTTGGACATGTCCTTATATTGTCCTGGGGGGATATTTAGCCATCATGCTGATAACTGTTGAAGACAGAACAGAAGGGTCAGTCAAAGCAAAATTGATTTCTGACAGCCTTTAAGATACATTCTTAGACACACACACACACACACACACACACACACATACAAACTATTTGTATGCATAATTAATGGATTCTAAACGTGGTGTTTAATAGATGCACTCTGACTGTGTGAGCAGTTAACAATAACCAGAAATACAAGGTACGACAATTACAAAATCATTTGGAAGCACCTGCGATACTGGAACTTTGTGTACTAGGCACAGGTACTCATGCCACATGTGTAGGATCCCTTATTGCTACATATCAACTACAATTTTGACATTTGATCTAAGCTTTAGAATGGTCCCAGTCCCACAATGGATCTACATAATTATCTTTTTGAGACTATGGATGGGACTGTGCTGCATAAGAGTCATATAGTGAACATAGAGTTAATCATGCTTCAATCCCTGCATAGGTCAACTACATTTGTAACACTTCTCAGTCAAATGTGTGAAAAGGTTTTGTCATTATTACTAGGCAATAATGGTACTCTGTATGCTAATTCTATAGCATATGTGTAATCTACATTTAAAAAAAAAAAAAAATGTAAATCTTTTTTACAGAGTAAATATTTACAAAATATTGGATACAATTTAACACAGCCATACTTCAGCCTCTTCCTTTTTTTGTCTTGTTTTAGGGCTATTGGAAGTTCACATCTTGAAAAACCTTTTGGTATACTATTCCAAAGGCTTAAACAACGATCCAGTCAAATTTTTGTGTCAGTTACAGATATTCTCTTCATTTGAGTATTTTATACCTGATCCCCAGAACGTTTTTAACACAGATCACAATGCCCCCATGTGCCTCCATTTATTTCCGGTGCTTCTCATTTACTACATTACTGTAGAGAAAATTAAAAAAAAAAGGTACGTAGGAGGTCAGTGAGTGTCATATTTCACATTCTAACAGATGTCTCTTCAGAGAGTAAAAAAAAAAAAGTGTTGCTAATGTGACCATCACAACTGTCAAGTTAAAACAAACAGTAAAATAACTCACTTCCTACTTATTTTTTTTAAATTTGAATACTACACTAATAGAAATTAGGTGGATATAGAAAAAAAAGAAACATCCATCTGTTTTGTTAGAATTGAAAGAATGCATGCAGAGAGAGAGAGAGAGAGAGAGAGAGAGAGAGAGAGAGAGAGAGAGAGAGAGAGAGAGTGCTATGAAGAATGGAATGTTTCTTTAATCAAAGAAAATACATGAGAGTAAAACGGGAAGGGTTGAAGACCTTAACCCAGATATCCTGAATACAAGATATCCAACTGTGTAAACAGTGTGACCAGCCCTCAGTTCAGTGATGCATCAATTACAATTGGGGTTTGGCTTGAGAGTGCAATTTGTTTGCCACTTGACTACAGTTTTAATGGCTGTTTTAGCCTCCATTGGCAGGGTTATTAGTGTCAAAAGGTGGTTCAGGACTTCTTTTATGTCTATAGGTGGAATTTATCTGGTTTCTCTTATTACAGCTACATTTACACTAGTCCTTTATTCTGAAAGCCTCTCTATTGCAAAAAAAAAAAGAATCCTTGTTTAAATGTAACTTATATATGAGTGGAAGTCAGAGCATTAGGGATCTGTTCCAGTAGGTATTTGATCAATTGAACAATAGATCATTTTCTAATTCAAAGACACAAGCACTGTCACTAGGTCCGCGACAGCACAAAGAAGGGAACGTTTCTTCCTCAGCTGACACAAATCACCTTCACATCCAGATAAGGGAACAAAGGAAGACCTCCTAGCATACAATACCAAGATACCTAATGGGATGCATTGGGAGTTAGAGGTGAAGCCTTCATCACCCTGACTGTAAATGGCTTTTCACAAGCTGTCTGTCTGGACTTTTATGTCCTTTTCAGTTACGAAAGAAGAAGTTGGCACTTTTGTTAGATTACCAAATTTGAAGGACAAATTAGATTACCTAAGGCAAACGTGATCTGAATTAAGTCAAGGTTTCTGGAGGTGCAGTATGACTAGACTGTGACTGATATTTAGAATGTGTTACATTCCTCAGTAATGCCGAATAAGTAGAATAACTTATTAATTTTACCTTTCAGCACATTCTGTCAGAGCAGAACTCAGTTATGGACAGTTTACTTGAAGCATATGCTCATTCTTAATCCTGCACTCAAGAAAGTTTTAAGATCAAATCAGTCTATAAGATTAAGTGAATAGGTTTTGAAAAAAAAATACAATTCTGTGTTACTCTTACTGCTTTTCTGATTGAAGGAGAAACTGAATCCTCTGTAATCAATCATTTATATCTGGATATATCTTGATAAATTTCCCCCATATTCAGTGGGTGCATAATTTTCATTTAGGAGCATATTGTAGAATATAAGATGCAAAAATTATGTCACCCTAGCATTGGTGCTTAATACATAAATTCATATAGAATACCTTTTTATATCTTAATTTTACATTCAGGAGCAAGCTTTTGATTTCAGCCAAACGTCTGTTATAAAAAAATATAGAATATAAAAAACAATACAAACACAGAACAGGTGTTTTAGCTAAAGATCATTTCTTATAAATTTACCAGCTTCTCATTCAAAAATTAGCACTGACGTCTCACCCAAACAAAAAACATTTACATTTATCAAGTACAGATAATCTAGCACATCCACCGTATGCTTCCAGGTTTTAAAAAAATTGGATATTTTGCAGGCTAGTTACTGTTTTATCACGTCATTATTGCAACATTTACCAAAGGGTTCAATGTTTTTTCTGGTATGATCCGATTAAACATAAGAAAGAATGCAATATAAATGTTGATTAAGATGGTCAATCATGTCTGACAACTCTCCGTGGGATACCTGACGCCCATACTCTGCTGAAAATAGGACAAGTCAAGCATTTAAAAGAAGATTAATAATAACAAAAAAAGCTTTATCCAAACAAATTTTCAAGTAGTGGTATCACTGACAGACGGTCTTATTTTCAATCACATGTGCGATTACTCTTAATTTCTGAAGCCATGTTTTTCAGATGCTCTTGATGTTTTGTGGGGCTGCTACTTTCCATTTTAGCCTTGCATGTGACTTAGAAAATTCAATTCTCTTCAGCGACGGGTTTATATTCTAGTCACATAGAGTATTTTGAAAACCAGCTATGAGAAAATGCATTATACCTTAAAAGGCAGTCCCTGGATTCATTCCACTACTTAAGGAAGACTCTCCAGTTTGCTACAGACACAGTTGCATTAAATAGCACCTGTGGCATACAATAAATCCAGAAGATTCTAGAATATAGACAGCATGGTGGTTTTCAGTTCTATCTACTGTTAATCAGTACATCCTGGTGAATGCAACATGGCAGCTGTTTTTAAACACAGCCCACAGCCGAAATATAAGCTTGTCTGTCTCACCTGGGAATACTACTGGAGGGTTAGTAAACCATACTGTATAACCAAATTAATTCTGTGAGTACTGTAAACCATGGAGTTTTCCAATCACATTGAAAAATATATTTATACCGGACAGATGCACTCAGATGCAGCATCTCATTTCAAGCTGTAACTTGTCATTATTCACGGGGGTTGGGGAATTGTGGATTTCTAAGTGGCATTTTCCAGAGCGGGGGTGAATTCTGAATTGTCTTAATTGGAAGTTAGCCTTGACAGTAGAGGAAATTAATGCCTTGTGATTTGTTTAATGCCCAGAAAGTAGACAGTGCCTTGGTTTAAAGTGTCATCCAAAGTATGGCAACCAAAAGAACATGGTACCCCCTAACATCATGTAGGTGCATTATTTTATTTCTATCTAGAGGGAAGAGGGTGCCACCTACTGAGCAACCAATACTGCATCCTTAAACAGCTGGTTCAGTGAGGATATTCCATTTAGTTGTTGATCAGACCTAACCTAGCTTCTGAGAACTGGCCAAATCAGAATTGTAAAGTGGTATATGAATGCAGCACCATTATTTCCAAAAGAACTAAGATGCTTTAAAAATCCAGTTGCTATTAACAGGAGACCTGTAGATGAAGCAAGATGTATTTAAATACCCCTAGCTTGTTTTCAAGTACCATTCTAATGCATCTAATGAATAGAAAAAGGAAACGCTTTACCTTTGAAGTCTTCCCTCTGGGTTGATATATTAAGTTATTCATGCATTAATAATACAACTCGTCTTATGTATTTTATCATAACATTATTTCTAGTAAATGCAAATGAAAAGTAAAATGAGTTTCATACCATCTGGAAGTATTTTAAAAGAAAAAAAAAGAGAGAACCGTAGCCCTGTTGTACTTCCACCCACTCCTAATTAGGCTTGAGTGAGGACACGTACTTCCAAACAGTTTCAATTAGTCATCAGCTTTATATAAATCTCATTCATAGAACCTGAAGGTATAGAAAAAGAAAAGATTCCTTCTTGGTGATACATTTTTTAAAATAGTTTTGGTTGGCAAAAAATTATTAAAAAAAAAAAAAAAAAAAAAAAAAAATCACGCTTCTGGGTAACATTGAGGCATAATAATATTATAAAAGAATATTCTTCTCTTGTTTTATTCATTTTAACTATAAACACTAGAAATGTAATATCATGTCATCTTGATCTCATCAGCTGTACCAGGAAACTCAATAGACAAAAATAAAGTGACATTTGGGAATATGTAATGGTACATTTGGTTACATTTTATTTGCTTTGATCCATTATGGAACTGCATGAGAATTTAAGAAGGTAAGTACCTTTTAGGCAATTGAAGACACATCCAGTAGCTACCGGTATACCAGCTTTGGAGATAAAACATTATGGCAGTAATCCTAGGATTAAAAAAAGCAGCTTTAAGTCTTAAGCCCCAAAAGAGCATTGCTACTCTATGCCCTGCCTACAATTGTATTTCAAGGAGTTCCAACACAGTTCATCTGGTGTGTGTCAAAGGTGTGTCAAAGGCTGAAACTTTAAACAAACTATCGGTTTCTAGTATCTCACAATCCTCCAACCAAAATAGTACCTCTGTATCTCAGCGGGTTATAGATAATGTTTTCCACATTTCCCTGTTTCCAACAGCAGTTTGCTTGCAGTGCAAACTGAGAAATATTACTTGACACTTAAGATACTTATCTTGGTAAACTCACAATATTTTTTATACTGCTAATAAGTAATGATTTTAGGTAATCTCCAAAACACTTTATATTGAGGTGCAGAAATGATTTCTTTATTTTAATTATTTATTCTTTAATCTGGCAAGATTACATCTCTCTGAGGCAGCAACAAATGACCCTCACTGCATTTTCCGTTTTGAAAATACCATCCCAGTATAGTAAGTGCCACACAAGATATTTGTATTTTCTCGCAGGGTATTAAAAGTTTTGTCATGTTTTAACTGTGTTATGATTGAACAATGGAAAGTATGATGCAGATACAGCAACAAACACAGAACATATACAAACGCTTGTCAAGAGGATACGAGAAGTAGAAACATTTTACTTCAGTGTTTTGCATCTTAGATTCTTAGGTGTAAAACAAAGGTGGTGTTACTAATGTAGATGCACAAATGATTCCATCAAATGAATACCATTTTACAGAGACAGTCTACTGCCTGCAATCTCAGTTATGACACCCAACTGATGTGTTTGAATGAAACATGAGATTGCTTTCATAATTATAATGTAATACCTGCACCAAACTACAATTCACCCCAGATAGTCCTCGCCCTAGAGGTGTTGCAGGTGTCTGAACAAGGAAATGCATAGGTGTTGAATCTTTACTCCTCTTCAAGTAACAGCCACTGATTTCTAATTAGTAAGAACAGCTTGTGATCCACAACACACACAGGGGTGAAAAGAAATGTGTTTTACTGCTCTCTGTGCCTGGCTAGTGAAAAGTAAAACTAGATAGACATAACTCACAAAGGGTTATTGAATATAAGCAGGTTAATTAACCCTCCATAAATGTTTAATTGCCTCCCCCCATCATTCGTGCATCATTGAACATTGACACTATACTTGCTTTTCATTCATAGTTTCTGCATTTTTATATCAATGGGATCCCTACTGTAATTACCAGAGGTGTACTGTAATATACAGGAGAAGAATTACTAGTGTAAGATTCATAGCTCTACAACATGAAATTACACAAAGTAAGGACTCTTAGAGGCTTTTAAAGGGAACTGACTGTTTTTAGTGTAGAAATCATTGAGAAACATTAATATAACATATTTTTGACTCAATTACAGAATAAATCAAATGGGCCTTTAGATATATATATATATATATATATATATATATATATATATATATATATATATATATATATATATATATATATATAAATACATTCCATTAAATTATTTAATTTACAATCAAGGTTTATACAGGGAAGGGTTAACAAAAAAAGTGTTGCTGACCAGAAATGGATGTTATCACTATATAATGTGTGCACAAAATGGAACCCATTTTTGACCTGACCTTCCATAATCCCATTTTCTGATAAAATTTGATCGGGTTCAGTTCTTAAGACCGAAAGGAATTGCAAAGCCCCCTAGAGAAATCATCGACACAGTTATTAAAGCTCCAGGTTAAAACCTGATTGTATACTTTACATAAAAGCAAGTGAAGAATTACTTTCAGGAATACAAAATCTGACAGTTGTAAAAGTGAGACTGTGGTAAGGAGTCTGACCTTTGTAGTGTGTCAGTAACTTCACAACAAACAGGACTCTCCCACTTGTATAGCTCACTGCAGCTGTCAAGAAGTTTGTTGAATAAGCCAAGGGGGTGAGAGGAGTCTAACGTGTCAAAGATCTGTTTTAAAATGAGGTTTCAGCTGTATGCAGACAAGCTTCCTTCCTATTGAGACCTGTGTAACACATTGCATTATTTCATTGTATTACCCTAACCCTTGTTTCAGTACTGCCCTTACCCGAATACATTTTAACAGTTATTAGAGAAAATGAAGACTCAGTTACTGGTAATTGCCTCATTATCACTCTAATTAATGATAGTTATTGCTCAGCTAATTTAAAGCGTAACTAAATTACTTTGTAATTCATTTTTAAAAGGGTTTCCCTTGACATGTGTTGCACTGTTAAAAAAGATTCTGTAAAATTCAAATGCAGCAGTGTAACTGCAGCATACTTTTTTTTTTTTTTTTTTAACTGATAACTTTCTGTAAATTTGACAGGTATATCAAATACTATGATTTGACAGTTTTTGTATCAAATACAAAAATAAGATTGAGATATCTGTTGCGACAAAGCTCAGCTTGCGCCAGTAACTTGTGTCACTTTTCGGGATATTCCACACAGTGTGGGTATTTATTGTTCAAAACACATTTTATCCAAATCATCATCAGGTCACTTGTAAGGGTCGATAGACGTAACAGGTTGTCATACAGAAGATCCAATTACATCCAGTAAAAACCGTTCAACACACAACAATCACAGTATTTCAGTTCCTCAACTCCACACACTCTCCCAGCCATTGACTCACCCTCTTTTATAATCTTGTCCAATTGACCACAGGTGGTAAGGATTTCGCTCATTGCATTCTGTGGATTGTTATTTTTATTTTAAAAACCCCCATCTTGTTTTTTTAAATTACATTTCCTTTATGCAGGATAGGAGAATCTCAGAACTTGTGCTCTGACGTACCTTCCATCTATTATTTTACCCCACACTTTACCACACTGTGTTATAATTGAACTTTCTAATGGTCTCACTGTCAAAAGTATTCAGACAAACTGGATTTCAGGGGTGAAAAGAGTCCTTTAGGAGGGAAGTGTACTAACCCTGCTTCTTTGGCTCTTATTTCAAACTTAAGCCTGCAGAGATACTGTACTGATGTATTCAGAGAGGCACACCAATTCTGCAAACAGGGTTCCTTATCCTTGGGAGTTTAAAACAGATGACTATAAACTATTCCTCTGAATATTAAAAAAACAGAAAGAACAAAACAAAGTTTGTCTTCTCACTCTCTATATTGAAGAGACCCACAATTGGAATTCCAAGTGTGAATGTTGCATAATTAGAGCAAATCTTACAGTATAGCCCATCTGTGCCTACCTTGGCTTCTCTTATTCCATGTTTTTTTTTTTTTTAATGTTGCATCCTGTGAAATATGTATGGATAGTATGGATGTACATCATTTAATGTTGGTAATTATTGTTTGTTTATGTAGTGATGAACTTGCTCCATACATTCTCACACATTCTCAATTTATCCCTTCAATCAGGTACAGTCCTGACCGCTCTTAAGGCCCCCTGGGTTTTACCTGTACTTACAAAACCTAATCTTGGCCCCACTGTTCTATTTAATTTCCATCCCATTTCTAATCTCCCATTTCTGTCTAAAACTCTTGAACATGTCATTGCCAGTCAATTGCTGAAACATCTGACTGAAAATAACCAGCTTGCGTCTTTCCAATCCGGATTTCGGCCTCTCAGTGGTACAGAATCAGCCCTAGTTCGGATGCTGAATGCTGATACAGGCTCGTCATCTGTGCTAATCCTTCTTGATCTCACTGCTGCATTTGACCACACAGTTTTCTTGGATCACCTTGTAAAATATGTAGGTCTGTCTGGATTGTCATAATCGTGGCTGAGTTCCTATTTATCTGTCCATATACAGTATATATTTTTTACTGGTGATAATAGCATCGAAACCTAGCTCACATGCGGTATTCCCCAGGGTTCTGTTCTTGGGCCACTACTGTTTAACATCTACATGCTTCTTCTTGGCTGTTTAATTCATCATCATGGTCTTCTGTTCCACTCCTATGCTGATGACACCCAGCTCTATATGAAGGTCTCTCCTGGATCTTCCTCCCAGTTGTCCCAGGTCTCTGCATGCTTGGAAGACATTGAGGCCTGGATGTCTGCCAACTACCTACAAGTAAATGCAAAGAAAACAGAGCTCTTCCTAGTGGGATCCCACCCTCAGCTCATTCAACTTTGGAAACTGCTGCCTACTTCCTTCACCTTCTGTTCATAGTTTTGGAGTTCTTCTGAACAGTGGGCTTACCTTTCATTCCCACATCTCATCTGTTATTAAATCTTACTTTTATCATCTCCATAACACTTCCTAAAAACTCACCTTTTTTTTCACTGGCTTTTTAAATGTTCTTTTTAAAATTATTGTTGCTTCTCATCTTTTTTTACTTACTATTTTTATGAGGTCTTGTATATTTTTACATTTGTATTGTTATTATTTTTCATTTTATTGAATTGTTTTAATGTTAAGCGCTTTGTGAAGGTGGTGAGTGATGTGATTGTGCAGCTCTAGCCATTCTGTCTGTCCCTTTATTAAACCTGCAGTCTTATGGTCTGATTTTGACAGCAGATATAATCAAAGAAATCCAGAGTGAATTAAGATGAAAACCTTTAGAGTTTTTTGTATATATATATATATCAAGATATTTCAGTTTTTTATTTTTCTTAAAAATATTTCCCAACATAAAACCAATGTGACCTTACAATAATTGATTTTGAGTTTAAGTGTTTTAAAATAAAATATCGAACAGAATGAAATTTCAATGTACCATTTGTAATACGGTAATATGAAAGAATTGGTCAGGGGTCTGAATACTTTTGCAAGCCACTGTGTGTGTGTATATATATATATATATATATATATATATTATATATATATATGAGGAACAAATTAACACAGAGTAATTTATTCACATGCAAATCAGTAAAACAATGCTTAATAAAAAGCATTGAAAATGACTTGTGGTGTGCAAACAGATGTTTGACTGATACTTGTTTGTAATTCTCGGCATGCTGTGTAGTCTGTCACTTTCTTTTAGAAAAAGAGAGATGTCATTTGTGTGTGAAAGAGTGCTTTGTGGGTGTGGGTGTGTGTGTGTCTCTGTGTTCACCAACAATTCAATAAAAAAATGCAACTAGATAAAAGTGTTGGCTTCTTGTTCGCTGCCAGTAAAGCATAGACAGTGTTTGAAAGCGCTCATCTCTGGAGAGATCTGTAGCCTTTTTCTTCTGTCTTTTTATCATTCGCAAGCCAGTTCAATAAAACTGAAGGATCAGTGATCATAGCAAATGACTGTATTTGAACTGTAGCTGCCTGATGATAAAAATTGATGGTTCACTTGCTGAAATTTATTGAAATGGGACAGGAGATGAGAAATGTTCCAACTCTCTGTTTCAGGAATCACATGGCTCTTCACAAAGAGCTCCTCATGACTTCCCTCTTAGGCTGCTCTCTTTCTCTTCCTGGCCTCCTGGGTGGAGACATTTCCCAGTCCTTTTCAGTAATATCAAAATAATTGAACCGACACCAAGAACAAAGTAACGGTTCTCTGTCGCAAATAATTCCTTTCAACAGTAAATGATGCAACTTTTACCTGTCTATCTCTGTTTAATATGTAGCACAGACATGTTTTTTAAGCTGTAGTTTCAGTGATCTAACTGATCTTGACATAAAACAGAATGTATTTTCATAAAGCAGTTGCACTGACAAATGCTGCTGTGCAGAGATGGTGACCTTATCATTAGCTCCAAGGTCTCTTTAGAGTGTTTGTTTGTGAAAAGCACATCAATGAGGTGCCTGTGGAAGCAAGCAGGTAAAGTTACTAACTTGGCATTTAAGGTAATGTTGTTTTAGTTGTTCTTTTAGGAAATGTTATCACTAGACATTTGTTGCTCTTTAGAGCATGCAGTAAGATGAATGCTGGAGACATTGCCCTATTGAAGTAATGGCATCACAACAGGAAGATATTCGAAGGGAACAGGGGAACATTCATGTGTCTAAATGAACAAGACGTGAGTTTCATTTCAAACCAGCCCAGGTTCACATTGTTCCTTCAGAGTAGGGACCGAATGCAATACCACAATGGCCAGTGACCTTACAGTGGTATTGCTTACAAATAAATCAGGGGCAAAAATTGTACATTTTTAAAACATTTAAGCTTCAGAAAATACAACATGTTGCCGCTGAAGAAAATCTTCCATTATTTATTATGTATTCCCCCACCTACACATCAGCTTCAAGATGTTGAGGAGGGACTTACTGAATATGATAATACACTTTTTTTTTTTTTAATTTAAACCCTTTTCTGCTTCAGGTCTCTATTTATACCTTGGTCTTCATCACCTTTGTCTTCTTGCTCGTCTTAGTTTTTACCTTCATCTTACTCATTACCATTTTTCTGGCACCCAAAAACTCACTAATGATTTAATGTAGCTAAACATGCACACTTTTCTTGGTCACTCCTCAAAAATCCTGTTAAAAGATTTTGCAAAGAATCACCCTAAAATGATACCAGCTCATAATCAATTTGGCATTTCCTTCTAAAGCCTTACTCAGGTCCACAGAGTATTAGCCAAGCTTGATATAATTATTATTATTTTTGTTTTCTCTCTTTCTCTATTCTTTTCTAATTATACCATTATTCCCTCTCATCAGCCACATATGATGTACTATTAACGTACAACACTGCAGATCTGCCAGCTTGCTGAGGATAATGTCTTATTCTGCAGTGCACTGTGTAAACCTGTCCTTGGAGAATCAGACAGCCCGCATGGTTTCCATGTGCATAGATGAGATTACAAAACAAGAAAGGCAATCAAAAGCCACACTTTTTTTTTCTTTTATAAGGTGTCATTTTTGTTTACCGTTGTGTTATCTTCATGCAGCATGTCAGAGCAGTACCGCTACTCATTTTAATTCTGCTGACTCCATATATTTGCAATAATTGCTGAAAGGGATTTTGTACTTTTGTTTTGCAGTGATAGAGCCATATACATTTTGTTCCTGTTTTCATAGAAACCTTGACATAGTGAGGTCATTTTGAAGGCTTGAGATGGAGACAAAGACTTCAAATAAGGTGGCATATAGCACACCAGTGGTGCACTTTTCAAGTGTGTGTGTGTTGTGACGATGTCAATATACAAAAGGGCTTATTGTGCCTGGCTAGTGCTGTTTTCAGGGATTCCATACACAAAAACAAGTACAAGGTTTGCTTCAGGAACAAAATAAATGGGTTTTATTCAAAAACTTAACAAATAAAAGACTCAAGGGCCATAAAGTACACACTGTAACTGTTTGTAAATAAACATGTCACTCAGGCTTCTCTTATACTCAGACTTATGCCACATACTCAGACTTATGCCACCTTCCACTCATCTCCTACACACTCCAAACAAACACTCCTTGTCTCCCTTTTATACCATGTGGCCAGGGCTGATTGACAATTCATTATCCAATCCACATCTGGCCACATTTCACACTTTTCTCCCATTCACTTACAGAATGAAATAATCAACCAATCATTCCCACATTTACACAATTACACAATGCCGTCACCATGTAAGCCTCCAAACACACACCCACACACATACACTCATGCACCCCCATGTGCAGAGCCTGTGCTCTGTCACAGTGTACTATATATAGTTGTAGTGTGCAAGGTATATTTGTATTTGGACTAGTTTGCGTTATAATCATATAACTCTCTATTTGAATTCAAAAAAGTGAATATAAAGGAACAGTTTTATTAGAAATACAACTAAATAAAGGAAAATTAAAGGTGCAACAACTAAACTAAATAATACAGAAAAGAAAAATTAACTAAACTAAACAGTACAGAAAAGGAAATATAAATGACGACTCCCCACTCCCGCTGGTTGATCAGTGATCCAATGAGATCTATGGGAGATTCCCTTAAAGGTTACAACTGTATTCCTGACAGCTATTTAAGACGAAGGTCAGTCTTAACAGGGGTGTCATTAGTAACAGAAATATTGACTTTCGTTAATATTTGATAATCAAAGCATCATTAAATCAGTCTCATATATATGCTTTTGGTTCGGAAGGCAATTCTCACTCTTACGAGATAAAGACGTTCTTTGCATCCAGACAACCTATCAAGAATGATCTACTATAAAAACAGCTACATTTGGATTCTAGCCTTAAATGCAGAATGAAAATTGCCTTGTAAAATTCACAACAATTTGTATAAATCACATACAAACAATTACTATATTGTTCATTAACTCAAAGCATGAATTGAAAGCAACAAAACACTTTTCTTACATTCTACCTAAAACCAAACGTTAATTTAACTTTATGGTCTGCTTATTCTCAAGTTCATAAGAGGATTAAAACACGACTTATTGAATACTTAATGGGTGTTCGCTGCCTCTTCCAGATGATCCATGTCTTCAACAATACAGGTGCTCGAGGGCTCTTCTGCTGGCAAGGACAGGTCCAGGTTCCGGGGTCTGCCTTCCTCGTGTTTTGTCTCCACTTTAGGGTATGAAAGAAATTTATTTGCAAAAACAAGAGTCATTAACTATTTAGGTATTCCACTGAAACAGCAATTCCTCCACAAGATTTGCACTCTTCATCCGGTTATGTCTGGGATATTCCCCCCCTAAACTCTGGCACTGCTAGCTAATGCAAGACTGAATATATTTCAATCTCCGTCGACTTCAAATGTTCATCCAACTCTTTCTCCGGTGATCAGTCTGGGCTAGTTTGATTAAAAGTACATTTTAGATGTCTTACGCTGCGGACTCCCACACCAAGGTAAATACCAGAGAGCCTTGGATTGCATGTCGGGAGCCCTGTTTGAAAGTCGAGCTCGTGCTTTTATATCTTTCTCTTTACTCCTGTGATTGGATAGTTAGTTTATCTTGAGTCCAGGTGGAGTGTTTCCCATTGGTTGTTCTTGTTCCGAGACAGCCCATTGTTCTCAATTGGTTCGCTGTTTCACCCAGTCGGCTAGATGTATGAAATGGACTGTTTTCGGTCCGATGTGTCAAAGCACTCAAAACTGTCTGGCTTGTACCCTCTGCAAGATACTGCTGGCACCAAAAGATTAGCCATGGTGGAGATATCCAGATAGCCACATATCCAGTATTTAGTTTACAACTATTTTTAAAAGCATTCTTTGTCAGTGGGGGAAGTTTGTGGCCAGAAACCAAGTAGACACAGAGAATGGCTTAGGACCCTCCTCTGTATATTTCAGTTCTATTAATTTCATACACAGAATAATATTATGACCGTCTCTGACATTACATATTCTTGAGATTTATTATCCTTCCAGATTAACTGGCTGTGGTGTATTAGAAGATTTCAGACTTTACCGCAGCACACTCATGTAATGCATGAGTCCAAAATATCCAAAATGATCTTACCCCTCTAGTCCATGACCTGGGATTCCTTGTGTTGATTGCATTACTGTTAAAGCTTTGGGTGCTGATTGGTTTCTCGTTAACTTTATAACATGTGAAAGCAGTGTACACAATCAGACAGTTCTTTATTCTGTTTGTCTTAGTGAAGTGACTCATCATGGTGTAGTTTCGTACCACAGAAGGTGTTAAATCCCATGTTAGACTTGTCTCTTGCTGCAGATGGAATTTTTTTAACAGCCTTACACTTTCTTGCACTATCCAGATATGAAGAATGCTTATGTCACCTTATTGAGGTAGGGGATAATTAAATAACATTGAATACATATTGTAATAGTAGTCAAATAGATGTAGGAAGTTGTGTGCATACATATTGTGGAGTGTATGTTTCATTTTATATCTTGTACAACTTTTAATAGGTTTTAGCAAAGTCCTGTACCTTTAACCACACAGATCAATCTTTAAAGAACTAGCTCTTTGATGCCAAACCAGCATCATGCTCCTTTGTTATGGAAATTCTCATCTATATATGGAATCTGTTGCAGGGTGTGTAGGTTGGCATTGTGTAATGGAGTTCTGAGGTTGACATGGTGATTATAATTACTACCTATTATCCTGTCACAGTGTCAACTCTCCTTATGTCATGGCTATTTGTAGAATGCAGAGCTTTTCCATTACACAGATAAATACAGTTGGTTTAGTATTTATTTTTGCTTTTTTTTTTTTTGTTTTAATCCTAATACCGAAAGGCATCCTCATGCTTGACGATCTCTAACATTTCTTTATTCATAGCATCACATCCATTAGAAACCCATTAGCAACATTTAGGCAAGTTCACTATGAATTTAAGTGCTACTTTGCACAAATATGTATTTTTATTATTGAAATTAATTTAGTTTCAAGCAGGTTCTTGAAAAGGTAAGACTATTATGCAATCCTAATTCTATTCATTTTCTATCATTATGACTGGTGTAACAATGTCAGATAAGAATAATTGTAGCATATATTAAATCATGTGTTTGTCATTTAACCCATGGTCCTCAAATTAATTATTCTTTCACATTACACCTCTAATAAGCTTGGCATGCTTTTAGCTGATATACTATTAAAACTTACCTGAGTATGAATGAACACATGACATTTATGTTCCTTAAGCATAAATGATTATATATCTTGCCTCCAGTTAACAGTGAAATTGACTAAATTAAGTCAGAGCAATAAATATTAGTGCACATATTTCAGTCTTTTCTAGCAAATAATGTTAAAAATGAACAAAAGGCTGGAATGAACACTATGATAATTAACACAGCAAACCAGAAGTTTATCCCCGGTGCGATAATATAAACACACCTTTTTTTAAACTGAAAATTTAAACGCTGAAACATTGTGTTTGCAATCGAAATGGTGTTCATTTCCCAGGAGAGTAACATCACCCTACAGGTGTTTGATAATATTTACATTGACAGTGCATTAAGCTGATGTGTATATTGAATGGTGGAACCCATTGGCTAGGCTTCTGCCAAATCACTTGTGACTCACATGTTTACAGTTTTGATTATTAACCTAATCTGTCTGATACATTTTCAGCAATCCTGGAAAAAAATATTGTTGCTTTACACATGTGCGGTGTATTATTTTTCCATGTTGTAATCTCTATAGTGATTTAACCTCTATGCAAAAGAGCCGGGCTCACCTGCATTCGTGGTTTTAAAGCTTTTAATCTCACTGACATCATTTTCTTCCTACTGTACCAGCTAGAGAGGAAGCCAACTTACTACAGTATTCAAATCATATGCAATGGATACAATAGGGTGTTTTATGCCATTTATTTTTAAGATTTATTACGAATTATGTATTTTATTTATTCTTCTATTTTAGTATTTCTCAAGCGATAGCAAAATATTTTTTTCCCATTATGACTCGCTATTAGTATTACAGAAGCTTGTATTGGTGCACTGGCATTTTAAACATCTGCTTTTTATCTGTAAATAATTAAGAAGATTGATGTTTATAGTATGAACTTGCCTTTGACCTCTTGTAAAGGAACAGCACTTGCTCATATTCAAACCACGGGGCCATTCTAACCAATTACATTAATTGCCTGTGAAACTTTAAAGGTTATCGGATGTTATCTCTGCATGACCATGTGGCAGAGCAGAGCTCTGCCTTTTATAGATTGGCAGAGATGGGGTTAAATTCCCCTACCTACCTGGGTTTATTGTGTTCAGGTGGCTGATGTTGATTACAGTAATTAACAATCAATCAGCACCCAGCCACCTGACATAAAAGGAGGCCTCTGCTTCCCGTTAAGAAGAGAAGGGAGCTGAGGAAGCAAGTTGGTGTTGGTGTTGGTGTTGGTGTTGGTGTTGGTGTTGGTGTTGGTGTTGGTGTTGGTGTTGGTGTTGGTGTTGGTGTTGGTGTTGGTGTTGGTGTTGGTGTTGGTGTTGGTGTTGGTGTTTGAATTTCTGATCCAGTGAAGACATCACCCAGCCTGGAAACCTTTATTTTTGTAAGTTTTGTTTTGCTTCTGTGTATAAATATCTTTGTTTTGGTCCTTGTGCCCTTTTATATTGTGATTTGAAAATAAAAGTATTATTATTCTTGAACTGCAGTCTGCCTCTATCCACTTGCCAGCCTGTCACAGACCAATTATTTGTTTAAAACCAGTCTTACTGTTTATTATTGTATGTGTTTGCCATATAACTTCCCAGCGTTTGATCAGACTCTACAGAGTTGCTGTGTGCTTTCCTGAGGCTGAAATTCCTTCCTTTGGCTGCTTGTCATTGAGTTGGATGTCTTCATTTTTGTCTTCATTATTCCCAGGTAGTGCGATCAAGAGTAATACAATGTCAGACCAACTCATAAAATGTGTTACTGTCTTTCAAATCAAGCTCCCTTCGGTTTGTTTCTGTGTAGTGTGTAATAGTCACATTTATTCTCGGAACATATCACGACACGCAAGGACTGTCTCAAACAGGACCAGAAATCCCCAAAACTACTTTGCTCCAGGGTGTTCAATCTCACTCTTTAGCACAAAAAAAAATGTCCAGTCCAAAATGTATGTTCCTGTTAACTAGTTTTATTGAGACCAGTTACTATACTACTGCTGCTTTTCCCATCATCCTCCTGCTCACTGGTAAATTGATCTGTTACATATGTGAGCAGGAGGAGGATGATGGGAAATGTAGTTCTGAGAGGTCCATATTGGTACATGGGAAGCCATCTTGAGGCAGGGAATGCAATTTAAAAGTTAAAGTAGTAAAAATGTTTTAAATGTAAAAAAAATTAAAACAATATACACTTTACGTAAACAGTTGTAGCAACACATGGGAACATGTAATAAAATAAAAAGGGCCTTATGTACCCTTTAACTGTTTTTAAATAATTGTTCTGCCGCCATCTGCCTAAGTGGCTGGTGCCAAAAAAATAGATCATTTTCACTAGGGAGATATACTCTGTCTAAATGAATCTGTGCTCAAATGCATCACAAAGCAATTGAAATGGAACGAGATAATGAACTGAAATAAAAATTCTGCAAGACAGGGGCTTATGTTTTATCCTCAACAGTAAGTAAGACCTGCTAATATGTTTTAAGTAATTTAAGTGCATGCCACATTTCACAGTTTACTACATAGTTTCTACTTTTTCTTGTTGGGAGTGACAATGTCTCTAAATGTGTGTTATTTAGCAAACTAACATGTGAAGTTGTGCATTTACTGACAGCTGTCTGGATTGGCAACTGCCACAGCGTGAAACAGGCTGCAGACACTGGAGCTCAAGACATATTCTATCTGCTTCATTGCAGAGCATGGATACTGTTGTTTTCTTTCAGCTTATCAAGATGTGCAGATCATATAGTTGTTGCCACTGGTGCAGCCACTTGCAAGGCAATTTTATTGACAGAAATGAGCTTCCTGTAAGGTCTTAGCATACAGAAGCACTGCTCATACATTGTTCCAGGTCTGACCTTGACATTGTTTTGTTGCAACCAGAAACTCTCATCTGTGACAGTGGGGCTGCATTTAACCAATTAACCCCAACCCTAAAATGCATTCTCTTCTTCATCCCTTTGTCCCCACTGTTCACTACAGGAAGTGAAATACTGCAAATAACATGCAGGGATATTCAAAATTTAGGAATAGCACTACTGACAATTAGATCTATTCGGCAGATATAAACAGCAGCCTATCTAAATACCACCACTGAGCGAATAAAAATTGGTCAACGCCAAAACAACCAGTTAAGAATAGAAATAAGACATCTCAATTAACAAACAAAAGCATGTCCAAATCTTATCCACCACAGCCAGACCTGTTTGTACTTGGCAATGAAGGCAGTCCGTTTTATATTTTTAATAAACTGAGTTCGATTTTTATTTTAGTGATTTTAAACATGGGAAGATCTTTGTAACATCATCCATTTAACCAGCCAGTGTCATGGGACCTGCAAGTGATACAAAGAAGTATGTTTAAATGTGCACTGGTTAAAGTTTATTTTATTTTATTTACATAACTGATGCAGATTCAGGTACCGGGGAACATACTGTGTACAGTTCCTTTGATCTTCTTTGATCTTCATGCAAGATGCACCATTTTATACTGACAAGGTGACTTACATGGTAACCTCTGTCAAGGAGCTGGATGATTTTAAAAAATAAAATAAAATAAAGATGTAAAAATAAGTATGTTTGTTTGCCACTTCTAGAATGTACTTCATTCAGTAGCACAAAATGCATTGTTTATTGTTTAATTTCTAAATGCAGATGGGTTTTGACCCCTATTTCTCATGTGATCAGTACAGTCACCTGATACTGGTAGCCAATGGATGTTGTTATTTTTCAACAGAGAATTGTGGGAACCAACTCCCCAGTAATGTTGTTGAAGCTGACTCGCTGGGTCCTGTCTCCAGTCTTTCAATATCAACAGGATTTTCAATTTAAGTATCTGAAACAGGGTCAGTAAAACAGAATTGAATGAAGAAATTAAGTTTGCTTGTTAATTATCATGACTTGTGTAATTATGGAAAGATTTTGGAATTTGGGCCATTTAAGAACAAAAATTGTTTGCTAGCAAACAATGGTGCAAAAGGACAAGTTAAAACAAGCATGAGATAGAAGGTTAATAATAAAATTGTCACATGACCTAACATTATTCCTGAATGCTACAGGGGCACTTCTATTAGCAGTGAAACAGGCCTGGGTCACTCAGACATCTGGATGTAATTCTAAAAGATTCCCTGCATCCTTAAAAACTGGAACTTTAAGGGGGCAAATCAGTCAAATCTATTTTAATTGGATCACAGACCTCACCTACTACATACACAGCCAGGGAGGGCATACCAAACTTGAGCTGCATTTGAAAATACAGTTTGTGAAATGTAAGAAAACAAATAAGGTTTGCTTTAGTAAGTAAATAGCAAGAATACAAACTGTTTTAGTAAGTATAATGCAGAAATAAAATACCTCAGGCTAAATGCCAAACTACCAGAGAGAAGATGAGGAACAAAGTTCATATAGCTATTCTTGGTCGATCTCTAATATTGTATCAGAGCCAAAATTGTCTTCATAAAAACACCCTTGGTTATAAATTATTGATATGATAATTAGGTGTGCCCTTACCATTTAAGAAACTAATTAAATGTTTTGTTTTCATCTCTCTGTGTGTTGAATAATAAATCCCCCTTACAGGATTTGATCTTACAGTAATAAGCTACAAGAGCTGATTTCTGATGGCTATATGTTAAGGATTTTTGGGGCATATTATTTTGAAAAAATGTATTTGCAAAATTTTTTTAAAAATGTAGCAGTCTTCTTTGGAGGCATGAGGAGAACATAATTCAATTAATAAAAATGAATCTATATTGAACGTGGCAAGGCATTTTGCGAAAACAAAGAGCCAATATGACCAGGATTATAAAGCATAGTAGTGATATCTAATCAAAAACCTACATTCACAAGTCATACAAAAAAACAAGGACAAAGAAGGGGGGTGAGCTGCATAAATATGTATTGTAATTTAGGATTTCACAGACGAAGGGGTAGAAATATGAAAGAAAGCTGTCGTAGCTTTCTGATATATTATCATGCTTTCATCTGATATTACTTTGCTATGGGCCTTTTGAAATCGGGTGGAAAAATATGTTTATTATTCCTTTCTTCCTTCTAGCGTATAATATCAGAAAGCACATTATTTCCCTGTGGAAGAAAAGATATTGAAAAGAGCTTGACAGATGTATGGGCAATGAACAAATGGCCATTCCACCCATTGCTGCAGAATTTTAGTTAGCCACCTGATCTTTCCCCAAAATATTAAATTATCATGTATAGCATTGCCATGAGATGTTGATATGGTAAAGTATGTATTCATATTTAAGTCAGTTCAAACTTCCAGGGTACTGTGAGTTATTAGGTTCTAATAGCAGCAAGAGAACACTCAACTGGTGCATTATTCTATTTATAAGATTGTGTTGGTTAAGATCCTCTATATATATATATATGACAGTATACTTTATTTATCCTTTATGGTATTTTTTTTTTTTTATTAACAATGGTTAGGGTTTTAAATGTTCATGCATACCTAAAGCAACTTTATTTTTCTTGTTAAAAGGTAGAGTGGCTTCTGCAAATATCGTTCCAGCAGTAACAAGTGAATTATATAATTCAATGACGTGTTTACTGGCTTAACGTGGTTGAGGATATTACAATAGTACTTCAGACTAAACATGTTAATTGGAGTTTTAAATACTGTTTATTTATGGATATACCTACACACACACACACACACACCCACACACACACACACAACAATAATGGCCTGGATATCCCCCTTCCGTTATTAAGTTGTGTTAAATGTGCCCCTTCCTTAAGGGTCATGCAATATAATAATGAATACGAGTAAAAGGAAAATTAGAAACAGATAAAATTATAGAAAGTGTGGTTCAATTTATAGCTTCCTTTTTGAACTTATCAAAAGTCATGCCTTATCATTAAAGCACAATGCAAAACAGAACCCAAGGGCCTTAGATTATGATGAAGGATGCTACTGCTACTACTACTGGCACTGATGATTATAATGATGAAAATGTCAGCATGTCAAATCTGTTAGGTCTAACCCTAGGATTACATTTTAATTATGGAGCCACTATCCATACAGTCTTTTACAAGGTACAAAATAACAAAACCAACAGTAACTGTGTCAAAGATAAATGGTGGTTTTTGACATTGTATGCAGCTAGTTGCACACAGTAACCATTTGTTACTTAATGAAAAAAAAACGCAATAAGGATAGTGGTACCATAATTAAAATGTAATCCTCTGATCAGACAGTGCTGCATTTTCAATGTTACTTTCAGATATAGATAGAACAGCAAGGACAGGAAACCTTCATGAGACACAATACAACTGTTATTAAGCATGAAGATTTTGTGGGATTATACTTCTATCCAGCAGTCGCCTTTGTAATCATTTAAGAAATGTTCAAGTCCTGTTTCAGACGTCATGGCAACACATTATATGCCTTAAAGATTTATATATAGATTTAAAGAATTATCTATCAAAAACACAGGACAACAGGGCAGCATGTAGCCCTAGCTTGATCTCTGCTCAATAATATTATGCTCAATGCAGCTTTTTTAAGTCTAGATAATTCTACCAGGAGGTACGCTCATTGGGCTAAGCATGTCATGAAATGCTTCCCTTTTGCCAAGTTTGTAGAAATGAAAAGCCCTTGAGAATTTCTTTTCTACATCAATAGCCTTTTCCAGTGCAGCCTAATTACGGGCAAGGCAGTGTGGCCAAACTGGCACTTCAATTGATTAAAATGCTGACCTTTTACCTGGATGATACGAGCAGGCAGCTACAAGTTAATCAAAATCTAAAGTGACAGATTTTCCTCTGCAAATGTCCTCATTAATATAATCTAGCCTTATAGAGTGACTACGTAAGCGCAGGCAATGTACAGCATGTATTCATAACTTAATATAAAGATATTGTTGTTGTTCCAAAAAATACCCTTCAGCAATTTAGCTTTGATGATCAGCATATCTGGTCAAAGAGTAAGCTGCCTGCTGTAATTCAGACATTGCTTGCATACTATGGGCCTGTTTGTATAATAATGTTACTATTCTATAGCACTCCTGCACCAGAGATCAATAATGGCCATTCCTCATTGCAGGACAGTTCTTTACAGAGACAGAGAAACAAATGAAATGACATATAGGAGAAGTTTTCAGGTGCTCTTTGCCCTCATTGGAAGGGTGATACAGTACCTTTAGTTGGTGACTAAGAGTGTCACTAGAATGTAGATTCTGAGAAATTCTCACATGTGGTACCTATTACAGCAATGCCCTTCTACAATTTTACCATAATAAAACCATAGTATAGGCATGGGAAAAGCATGGGAAAACTACAAAAATATAGTGGTGTGCAGGGTGAGTCAAACAGCACGGGTTCGCGTCCTGGCTCTGTGAAGCAGGCTGGGTACCTCGAAGAGAGCATCACATTGGCTGTGGTGCTCTAGTGGGATAGGAAGGGAAAACCAGCCAGTTTTTGATAAGTTATTTTTCATTTTATGCATGTTGTGTAATAATGTGTTGTTTTATTATAAAGCTGAATCTCTACTTTAATTTATATATTTTAATAGAACAATTAGAAATTATAAAAATCACTTTCATTGTGTTGTTTCTCTTTTTTTAATTGTCCAAATACTTTTGTCTACGACTAACTAATCCAAATCTTAAACCGTTAAGACTTTTCACTTAAATCCTTACATCCACTATCAGATTGCAAAGTTACTTACAACAGAACATTTAGTACCAGACAAAGAAACCAGTGGTGCATACCAGCTTGTGCAGTATTTAGAACTCTATTGCATTGTATACATATACACGATGTACTAAGAACTAGTTAAATGAGGAGTGTATGGTAATTTACTATGCATTTATTATGCATGATTATAAGTTCACTGTGCTTTATCATACTTGCCTGTGCTTCACTGTGCTTCTGTTGTGCTTTTATCACCCTTCACTATCTTAGCTATGCTTTTACCATTGAACAGAAATCTTATACAAGAAATATGAGCAATAGACAAAAGTCTGCCTATTTATTAAAATGTATTTTTGTGACCACCCTGTAATCCTGCATGCAGAATGTGAAAATGAAAACACGCCAGCTGTATTTGTGGGTTTGTGACCTCTGCATTCGAGAACAAGAGATCCCATGTGGTGTTCTGAGTAGAAATTATCACCATCTTTGGTGTTTGTTTTTCATATTATAGGGGTCCTTCATCAGTAATGCCCTGAATGATAAGAATCAAGTAATTCAGCCTTAAGAACATAAGAACATAAGAAAGTTTACAAATGAGAGGAGGCCATTCGGCCCATCTTGCTCGTTTGGTTGTTAGTAGCTTATTGATCCCAGAATCTCATCAAGCAGCTTCTTGAAGGATCCCAGGGTGTCAGCTTCAACAACATTACTGGGGAGTTGATTCCAGACCCTCACAATTCTCTGTGCAAAAAAGTGCCTCCTATTTTCTGTTCTGAATGCCCCTTTGTCTAATCTCCATTTGTGACCCCTGGTCCTTGTTTCTTTTTTCAGGCTGAAAAAGTCCCTTGGGTCGACACTGTCAATACCTTTTAGAATTTTGAATGCTTGAATTTGGTCGCCACGTAGTCTTCTTTGTTCAAGACTGAACAGATTCAATTCTTTTAGCCTGTCTGCATATGACGTGCCTTTTAAGCTCGGAATAATTCTGGTCGCTCTTCTTTGCACTCTTTCTAGAGCAGCAATATCTTTTTTATAGCGAGGTGACCAGAACTGCACACAATATTCAAGATGAGGTCTTACTAGTGCATTGTACAGTTTTAACATTACTTCCCTTGATTTAAATTCAACACTTTTCACAATGTATCCGAGCATCTTGTTAGCCTTTTTTATAGCTTCCCCACATTGTCTAAAGACATTTCTGAGTCAACAAAAACTCCTAGGTCTTTTTCATAGATTCCTTCTCCAATTACAGTATCTCCCATATGATATTTATAATGTACATTTTTATTTCCTGCGTTCAGTACCTTACACTTTTCTCTATTAAATGTCATTTGCCATGTGTCTGCCCAGTTCTGAATTTTGTCTAGATATTTTGAATGACCTTTGCTGCTACAACAGTGTTTGCCACTCCTCCTACTTTTGTGTCGTGCAAATTCACTCTAATGAGCTCAGGGACAGCCCCTCTGATATAGGGCTGCTATATTGTACCTTTCAGGTATAATAAACACTGTATTCTTATCGGTTTTAGAACAGGCACTATAGTGAATCATTTACATAGGAGTTGATATGACACTAATATCAGTCTAACTTATCACCAAAAATCCAGATCTAGGATATGCTTGGATTTATTTTTTCCTTCCTTGGACAATCAAACAAAAAATGTATTTGTGCCTTGCAATTAATTTAGATTTATCCAAGGCATTTACAAACAGCGGGATCAAATACATGTCTCCAAGGACTGTATTATGATGAAGTAGGCTTGCACTGTTCTCCTTGCTAGAAACCAAAACAACATATTCCAGCTCTAAAACCCTCTGTTTTCTTTTTTGGTTTGTTTTGGTTTTTGTGTGTGTGTGTGTGTGTAATATATACTGGTATAGTAAATAGCCAAACATGTCAAATTTAAAATACTTTTTAAAAAATAAATGTAAGTTGGCTTTTTGTCAGTTGTAGTCATTTAGGGGTGGGAGAGGAGAGGTAATCTAATTGTTAGGTCAACTGTATTTGCCAAATGGTTGAGCTAGAAGGGCAAACAAATGGGTAGAACTATACAATAGAGTGGTGCTAATGAGTCAAGACATGTTAAAGTAAAGCAAAGGTCAATGGGTGGTCTGCAAGTGTTACCAAGAGCAAGCACTATCTTTCCATGTGATGCCTTTGCAAGTCAATAGGAAAATAATCATAAACAACTGAACAGCAAACCATAGCATAAACACAAAAGAGCAGTGAAGTACTACAGTTCAATAAGCATTTGTAATCATTACCATGCAAGTTATGTTTTATGTGATCATAGTTAGTAGTTGCTGCTGACATTTGATGCACCGAGCTGTCAGTAGAAAAGATGAAAAACTAAAGATAAATGTCACCCCCCCACACACGCTGCCCCCTCCCCACCGAGTGACAGTTTGCAATTCACTCATTCTATTTCTTTCTTTAAAGACTCAAATTTTCTAGTTAATGCCATTGCCTGCAGGTTTGATATATTACTAGATGCAGGAGAACACGGTCAATGTGACTTTACTGTCAGCATTCATTCATCAAAATCCATTGTGCAGAAAGCACACTTTGCCATCACCTCCGGTGACCTGTTATAATTTCCTTAATTAAGCCTCAGAAAGGAATGTGCTCAAGTAATCACCACTCCAACTGGTTTTCAAGTAAAGACAATTGAAACACAGTTTAGGGATTATTGCCTTTCCAGGAGTATGGGAGAACCAGTGCATGAACTTCCAACTGCCAGTTACCCCAGCCTAAACCAAACTTAGTTTATACAACCTAGTAGGTGGCATATATATCAAACTTGTTTGGGTTAAATAAATAATCTAATATCTACAGGTTGGTTTCTATTCCTTTAACCTTGATGTTGTCTTATAGAATGAGCTTAACATGGGCTTTGACAGCCTTCAGATCATGCAATAAGTGTCACATTTCAGTAGTGGATAGCTTTAGCTTTTAAAATAAACAAGTATTGGTTGTGTGGGTATATAATATTTTTCTGGTTCAAAAATAGCGGATTTATTACAATAGTATTTGAACTTTATTTCCTGTTAAAATTATTTTCTTTGCTGTAAACCTGGACCAGGTTTATAGACACCAGCTAAGTAACAAGCGATAAAACAGTGAATGTGTATCGCAATATCCAGCACTTGTAAACAGAGATGTAGTCAAGACCAAACTTACTGACACCAAACGTAACGAGACAGAGACCAAGACCTTAAAATGTGGCCTCGTGATCGGCCTCGAGACTCCATCTCTGCTAATACACTATATTACAGGAAATCTATTTGTTGGCAGGAGGAAAGTTTGCTTCATAGGAGAGTATAATGGCTACATTATTTTGTATTTAATAACTGTCAATATATAAGTGTGTGTGTGAATTTTGAAGGATAAAAAAGGATTTATAATAACCTTGAGAATTTTCATGATGGTATCTGGTCAAGTGGTGTAGCAGGAGTGACAAAAAGTAGACAACAAACTTAAAGTGCAAAAAAGGAGGGATTTATTCAGCCTCAGTTGAAATGAAGAGAAACAAAAATAGTTGAGTTAATACAAAAAAATGATAATAGATATGTAAACAAAATAAAAATAAAACAAAACACAAAATGTATATTTTTTGTTCGTCTAAAGACAGAATTCAAGTACACTGCTACTCAAATTCCACAGCTATCTACAGCCAACCATCCTCTACTAAAATGGTACATGCTATTCAATGATTTAACACAAGTTTACCAACTGGAATAAACAAGTAATATAAAAATTAAATAACTTGCAAGTATTTGGGTATATCCATTGTATAGAATATGTGCACCTATTTCACACAATGAACACAAGCAAGCACCGCGCTCATAAGATAAGACAAATATTTTTCAACACGTTTTTTTTTTTACTTCCAGGCTCCACTCATCAGTACCCTAGACCACAAGACACACAGGTAAGTTATTTTCAGGTTATTACTTTGCTACTGCAATGCTTTTCTTTGTTTAAATAATTATTTTACATAACCCTGTTAAAATAATTTCACAATGAGATAGAGTCTGTGAGTCCCGTTGCTTATTTACTGTTAACGCATTGATGGAGTTTATAATAGTTTCGCTCCATCACAAAGACCAATCTGCGTGCTGGCTGCTATCAAGACCAAGACCCGACGTTCCAAGATCAAGAACCAGACCAATACTTGACATAACGAGACCAAGAACCAGACCAAAACCGGACATGCCGAGACCGAGACCAAAACCTGACGTGCTGAGACCAAGAACCAGACCAAAACCTGACAAGCTGAGATGGAGACACTGACCCGATGTGCCGTGACCCAGACTCAGACCAAGACTTGACATGCCGAGACCGAGACCCAGACCAAAAACTAACGTGCCGAGACCCAGAACAAGACCAAAACCTGATGTGCCGAAACCCAGACCAAAACCTGACGTGCCGAGACCGAGACCCAGACCAAAACCTGACATGCCCAGACCGAGACCTAGACCCAGACCAAAATCTTAATATGTGGCCTCTAGATTAGCCTTGAGACCGAGACTGGGTCTCGAGACTCCATCTTTGCTTGTAAACAGATGTTTTTGTTTTCGTGAAGAGGGATAGTTATTATAAATACTGCTTTGAACTGTATTTCAGCACTCATAAAATGTACATAAATTCAGGCATCTATATAAATGCTCATTAAATATGTTTGGTATGTAAGAAAGAAAAAAATGAAAGATTAACTCATACAATTTTATTTTTTACCTCAATTAAAATATGTAAGTCAGATTAATTACCAAATTAATGTAATAATTAATTTGTACTAATAAACCAGTTATTTTTAGACAGAATATAGATATTATAAGGTCAAAGAGATGGATGGCATAATAGTTTTATAATTATAAATAAGCCTGTGAAATACCACAAGCTAATTTTTCATTTTGTAAACCACATAATTGGAATACTGAATCAAAAAGTGTTATTGTGATAAGAATATCCAATATTCTAAGAGCCCTTTTTATTTCTGACATGCATACTTATTATTTGCATTTTTAAATTAGGCTGACTGTAGATACAAGGAGCTAATTATGGGACTGTTGATTTTATTGAGCCCTGTGACCGATGGCAAAGCCGACCGGAATCTCTGTAATTATACAGCAGTCAGAAATAAGAATGTTAGCAAGATCCTCTTGAGATACTCCACCTTGAATCATCAGAAGGGAGTAATGACATCAATTATTGTTTCTCTATATGTTATAGTTGCTGCATGTTAAACACTCTGTGTCAGACGAGTATTGATAATGTGTTATTCCATTGCCCTTCACTTGGGTATACTTGGGATTTTAATCAATAAGCGTGCTGTCACTGTCTTTAGAGTGCTCCTTGTAAGCCAATAAGGCATGTAGGAAAAGCACACTGGTCCACACTCACACTGGTCTCCTAGTGGTGGCTGCAATAGCCAGTGCCACCACCTCCCCCCCCCCATCAAATATATAAGAAGGATTAAGTATTGATCTAAATGTCATACCCAGTATAGAATTAAATTATATTTGGGAATTAACTAGATGTGTAACTGTGGCTGATGTTATTTATTATGGTGGGATTGGCTTTTACCAGCAGCTGTTAAATATTTATATTTTTTCCCCAAGCATAATTACCTCATGATAATTAGAAACATGACCTTTGTGAGCATTTGAAAAATCACGACCATGTAACATTATGACTTTATGCTTGCCTTAACACAGTATGACTTTTAATGAGGAGTGGCTGTTAAATACATTTGTTGAGACTAAGTTATAAATTGCAGGGATGTATTAGCAAATTTAAAAAAAATGCTTATTTGAAGTGGTGTTTAACTTATAGTAAGTAGTCTTCAGGCACTGTGGCATGTATTTTTTGGTTATCGGATAAAACGCACTATTATCAAGTCATTGGAAAAGTAAGACTGGTACCATTAAATACTATCGGATTGTTTCTTGTTCAGACTGCCAGTTAATTTGTGTTAGACTTTAAATTTCCTGGTGTTTGGTCATGTTAAATGAGCCGAATGCAATCTTTTAATTCTTAATTATTTACAGATATTAATGTATTGTGTGTTTAACTAGCAGATTAATAAATTGGCTTCAAAATTAGGACCTAAATTATATTTCCTTTTTAGAAATAAAAAGATTTTTAACTCAGTCTAGCAGATTAAAGTTAGTGATGGCTACTGTTCTTCCTATCCTAGATTATGGTGACTATATCTACCAGTTTGATGTAACATATAATTAATACTGCAGATTTGTTCTAGATTGTTCCTCTTTGTCACACCATTGTCATATGTACATTAAACCAGTCTGGCTCTCATTAATTGTTTTTTGTTGGTACTGTTTTGTTTTTAAGGTTCTTACAGGTTTGGTACCTCCTTATCTGAATGTTCTGGTGGAAAAGATTAACACTGGGTCTAGTATACGTTCGTTTTTTCCACAGTAATTCCTTTCTGCACCCAAGTTCAGAAATGTTGGAAGAAATGTGGAAAGATGCATGGTACAGATTAAAAAGCCAGTGTAACGTCTCAGGATCTCTATTCGTTTTCTATTAGTACCATACCTTGAGGAAATGACTATGTGATATAAATACATCAATGCCTATGCATGAGTACAGAGAAAACTGTTCAATAACAGGGGGATCTTTCTCTCTTTTTTTTTTTATAATGATGCAATATTTCAAGTTTGAATTTAATATCCAGAATACACTCTCTGTTACCTTGGAGCACATACAGTATAGCCCAAACCTTATAAGCTCACTCACACACAGTCTCTATGCTTCTACTTTTTATATGAGATTCTTGAACCTGATACAGCATTACTCTTCCATTTGATGGTATAAAGTGTGCCAAAGGTTGGTATATTTAAACCATTCACTAGATAAGCACATTAAAAACTTTGAATGGGGTTGTCTTCTAAGTCCCACTGCTTCTAACCCAAATCGGTCTAATTCCGCCTCGGTCAGAAATAGCAGAATAAAGCTGCACTTTTGCTCATTAATTTTCACCCTTTTTAAAGTCACTGATAAAGATTATACATTGTCTAAGGTCAGAGGAAAGGCTGACCTCTTTAATCTTCTCTGACACGATCATTACTGTGTGCTCCTGAATGTTTTTCATGAATACCTATGTTCCACTCCATTGACTGGGCTTTTATGTAAATGCCTGAATTATTTCATTAAGCACCTCATAGTGGCATTTGATAGATACTTAGGAAAAGATGCTTCCTCCTTGGTACATTTCATTTGAAATTAAGTAATGAAAACCTGCATTGAAATAAATGATATTATTGTAAAACATGAACATGTGCAATATTTAAGTTAAATTTGAAATAGCTCATATGTAGGGCTATCTCCCTGTAGTATGTGTTTGAAGCGAACACTGCGTTGCAATTAAAAGGAAGCCCCAGCATAACAGTATATTCAAATTGTGTAAATGCAGCATCATATCACTGAGATCTTGTCTCATCACAGTTTGATTTTTCAGACTTCAATTGATACCCGTCCGTTAGTGAGTTTAGTGTGAACTACCTTAATGAACTGGTTCTCCCAGCTGAAGGAACGTGGCAGCCTCCAGGGTAAAGTAAAGGAAACTGGGGTATTGTACATCCGTGTTCATACCCCAGTTACATGTTAAAGACAAGCTTCATGTTGGGGACAGTCAGAAATCTGATATCATTTTCATCAATACTTACTGGACCCCATAAACCACTTGCATATTCATTGAAGCAAATTGTATTTCTTTTTTTTATTATTATTTTTGCATGCTATGTTGCATGCTATGTTGGTTCTCAAGTTACCAACTGATGCATTGTATCTAGCTGTATAATATTTTGCAGTATTGTCTAAGAGGAAAAGAACTGCAGTTGTTTGTCGATAATCTCTTGGATAATTGAGCACGATCCCTGAACAGTCTGTAATGTGAGCAAACAAAATAAATAATAAAGAAGAACAAGTTGAACCATCATTAATGAAAACACCCATCTATTATTAAACATCGGCTGGCCAGTAAATTTAAAATGTTGACACAATCCATTGATTTACAATCTCAGTGCTTTGGCTTGGTCTATGGCTACTTTTTTATTTAGAATAATAGGCCCACTACCCGTGAAAGAATTCAAATGTTCTTTGAAGATTTTTGCATATTATATCCATCTCCTGAAGTTTAATCAACAGGTCTATCACATTTTAATAGAACTGTATGACTAGCATTTTGTTGCGAAAAGATGTTATTGCAATTTTAATTTAAAAGAACGCGATGCTGCCTCTCCAAATGATAGCGTATTAATGTGTTGGGATTATTTTGAATCTTTCCATTCAGGCAGGAAATTAACAAGAGCTAAAATTTAAACTCTGTCGAGTCAGCCTCATTTAAAAAGATTCAATACTATAAATAATTGAGTGTGCTGCGACCCATGACATCTGTTATTTATGAGCCAAAATGACAGCTTTAATTTGATTCTTCATTTGTCAGCTGTATAGTATGAAGTCCTAATGTTTTTGGGTAGACTCTGCTAAAATGCAGTTCTAGGATTTGTTTACAATCGCAAAATATTTTGCGTTCCATTTTTTCTTTCAATTTTCTGTTTGGCTCAGAACTCGCGTCAACATTTAAAAGGATTTTAGTGAATCTTTCAGATGAATCACTTCTTTTTTTTTGGTACCAAATGCAGATATAGTACAACTTATCTTTCTTTGTGCCAAAGGTTTCGGTTAGAATAAAATAAAGTTAGAAAGCAGAACACAGATTTGGTATTCTGATCAACACATAGGGGCTTTATTCCAGCCATATACAATCTATTTAAAATGCTGCTGTCCTTTCTTTTTTTTTTTTATCATGACCACTTCCCTCACATCTGTTTCTAATATTTTCTCCTCAGTTTGGTAGATTCTGGATGTTGGCAGTTCTATCTAAATAAATGTTTAATAGTTACTTTCCTCTCTTTCTAAAGTTTAAAACAAAGTAAGTGGAGAACCCAATAAAAGGGATACCAGTAATCACTTCAATATAACTATTTTTTCAATGTTTCTGCTAATTGATATTCACTAAATATGCACTACTGTTACAGAATAAAACAGTCATGTCCTTCATCGCTAAAACTTATAACCCCTAATTTTGAAGTGAAAATTAGGTTTTCCGGTATCTCCCAAGCTTCTGTTTGCTCAGCATTATTGATAATAGCCTTATACAAGCTTTTTGAGCATGTGGTTTGAGGGAGTACAATCTGGCTGTCTCAGTCCATGCACATTGCATCCCAAGCCCCTGTGAAATTCTTGGTGTGGTGCCGCCTATGGTAGGCAGCTGTATCATCTGTGAACTCAGTGTGGTTAATTAAATAAATAAATAAAAGTAAATATAAATAAGTAAATGTACTGTAACGCTGGATCGCACCCAATACCAAAATACAAACCCAATTAGCCTCAAGTGTGCTGTTGTGAACGTCTTTTCTTTTTGTATTATTTTAGATGTTTAGTTTGTTGTTTGTCATTCTTGCAGTATTCCTGGCTCTTAAGTTTTTGTTCTTTAAGTCCTTCCTGACAGATTACAGAATAGTTTTTTTTTTATTATTATTATTATTTTGGATGAGGTGAATTTAGGGCGCCTGTATTTTTGACCATAGCAAGAGCATAAAGTCAGGTGACCACTTTGCACTTGGATTGTGGAAAAACGTTCCCCTGTTAAACATAGCAGGTGGAAACACCAGATGGGAAATGAGGACTACCACCAGGGGTCCTTCACACCCCATAGTGGACACCTCTGTGCTTAACTACTTTCTATGGCACTGTTCATTTTAATGAATGGTTCCATCATGGAACTACAGTACTGGGACTTCCTCTTGTCTACAAACCTCTTGATAGACAGCACCTAAAATCTGTTTGAAATTTTCTTTTTTGTTTCCTTTTTTTTTTTTTTTTTTGTTTTACCAGCAACAGTGATATCTATCACCCTGTATGCAGATGATATGAAGTAAACATGTATATATAACCAGAATGTAATAGTGGCTTAGAATAACGTGAGTTTATGGATTATCTGATCAGTTCAGTTTGTGAATTTTTGATCATGGATGCATCGGAGACATTATGTATTAGAATACTCAGCTTTATTACATGGTATATCTAGGATTTGAAAATACAGGTGAATTTGGTGACCTATTTTTTTTTTTTGTCTGTCCATCCCTAGATCCAAAGATCTGTAAAACAGTCTTTGAGACAGGCACTATGACCAAGCAGAAATTAGTCAGGTTTTACCATGCTCAGCTGTGGGGCCTAAAGCTAGCAGACACATTCTTAGCATTATTTAAATGACTCCAGCTGTTTATTATAAAATAATTTTCATATTTCTGTTGCTAGCTTTAGGATTCCACTGGGCCCTAACATATTGCCAGTGAGGGAGAAGGGAAGTGGATACCTGCCAACAGGAAATGTAAGTGAGGCAGAAAGTCAAACAAAAAGCAGGAAATGCCTTGTTAACAGATAAACCATTATTATTATTATTATTATTATTATTATTATTATTATTATTATTAGTAGTAGTAGTAGTAGTAGTAGTATTTTTTTACCATCCAAAAGAGATATTTATTAGCACTTGAAATACACAAGCACTACAGTCTGCCACAGACAAACTTGATCTGGTTGACTCCCGTGGTCACAAGTTTACAGTAGGTTGCATCTTTGGGGACAGGGCGTTAGCGAGCACCACGGCACACACGCACACGATAGATGACGTAAGCTTGCTTTGTATCCTAGTCTGCGAGCCTTGTTGTGTCCGATGGGTCTAGGAGCGTGGTGGAGACCCGAGTGTTGGCGATACTGTCAACAGCTCCTACTATGTACTTGTACACTCCCATGTTGGTTACATGATAGTAGTATTGATAGTGTTGTTATGTTTGAATATTAGTATGGGTTGGAGGTGTTTCCAAATGAACAGTCAGATAAGGCTTTGAAGTAAAACAAAGGAAATATCCAGATAAAGGTGTTACATGAACTGAACAGTTAAAAGTTTATGCAGGAAGAAGAGAATTATGTTTTATGCCAAAGCATACTGTAGTAAATTAGAAACTGAAGTTCCACCTCAGCAAATAAGTATATTCACACTTGCAGCTGTTTTAAATTAGGCTTGAAAAAAAGAAAAAAAAATACATAAAAAGATGCCATGCCTACTTCCTGCTGAAAAAGGTCATGCATGGTTCTACTCTGCCCTTTACCAAGTTGTGTTCAAGGAGGGTTTTTCAAAATTATCACTTGAAACACTGACAGCAGACTCTAGCGGTAAGAGCTGAGTACTTCAAACTGAGTACATGCATTCACATTTTAAATGCGGTAATTAAAAGGCTGAAACTAATGTAGTAAGTGACCTCAACCTGCTTCTGTTTTCACAATACCTGTGAAGACTTTCTAAGCCTGGCTACTGGATTTTATTTATTGCTTATCCTGTCTGGGGGGAGCTGGTGCTGGTGTGGACCTCTTTTCATACCAGACAGGGGATTTGAGCTTCCAAACCCAGCTGCCCTTCTCATGCCAATCGTTTTACGGGTTTTAACTGATGGCAGCAGCTATTTGCTTTCCATCAGGATTTATGGAACTGGGAAGCTCATTGGTTTACTGTTATTACTAATTATTACTGTGTTATTACTTCAAGATTTGCACTTTGAGATTCTCTCAGGTTACCCTTTTGCTCCTGGCCTGGCATATTCAACATTGTGTTAGGAATGCATTCAAGTGACGCACAAAAGCTCAATGTTTTATTTACAACTTCATTGTAAAAACATCATTTTTTTATGAAAAGGCTTTATATTCTTTCAGTAGCTGAGATTATTTAAAATCACGCTTTCCACTATAAACCGAGATGGGGTTATTTACATTTCTTTCTCTTAGTCGGCAAAGATACACTATTTGTTTCAGAAATGTACATTTTTGGCAATTCGCAAACAACGTCCTTACCATGTTCATTTAAGCATCCTTCTAAGGGGCACTTGTTTGAGTTTGTTAACCCACCACTCCTGTTGCAGCTTCTACTGCTGACATCATCATTTAAACTGGCAACTTCAAATGTATAACGTTGTAGAAAATGAAATGTCTAACTGCATCTTTCACTTTGAGTGCCGCCACAGTGGGGCCATGTGACTTTTTGGTTTCTGGATGATAAGGACCTTATGCTTCAAGATACTGTCTTTGAAATCAGTACACAGGTACTGTAATTCTCCAGGTTTTAGTGCCAATGTTTTTTTTTAACCACTAGATTATAACATTTCCACTTGACTTAATTCGGTCTAATATGAAATACCCCTTAGATAATGTTACCAGGTATTTGTGTTTTTAACCACAGAAACACCTATTTGTAGTTTATAGCACAATGTCCTGAATAAGAAATTAAACTAAAGCACATGCTGTATCTTGTGTGACAAAAGTGCATCTAACTTTGTATTTTGAACTCCCTCAACCAAGATTCTTTTCCTGTGGGATCTTTTGAATTATTCCATTTGATTGGAGAATTTCATGAACTACACAGTAAATACCTGTTTGAACTATATGGTGTACTGTCCTACATGGTGTGTTATTGGTATTCAAATGCATTTCTTTATCAATGCGATAATATTGCTGAGATGTGATTTAGAATATTCATGGCTTACTATGCAGCTCATTCAACAATGGCTTCCCTGATCGCCAGAGACACATTTGATTGATTTACTGTTTCAAATTAGGGACAAAGCTTTGTCAGATTTAATTCCTTGAGTAAAATTACCGGTATTAATGCCCATGTAATAAATGAGGCCGCAGAAAATCTATACTTGTTCTTGCTGCCCACACCAGGGAATATTTTGTACACAAATTATGCAGAAAAGACAAAATGTTACAGCATGCCTTACTAAATGGATTTTAAGCATGAAGCTTATAAGCAGACAGTTATTGCTGGAAACATGAAAGAGCAATGTCAATTGTCTATTAATGTGCTAATTAGTAAGCATGTAACACATTACCAGATGTCTTTTCTTTGTTTGTAATCTATCATTTCGATATTAAGTGTAACACATTATGCTTTGCGTTTGAGGCCATTGCTATTCCCTAGTGTTTCACAAATGGATTCTGTTGCCAATCAATCTATAGTTGAGATTCTTGATGTTCCTGTGATAATGTCAAATTTGAAAAGTGTTTTAAGCATTCCCTGCTGACGAGGTACTGTGAAGAAGGAGTGGAAGAATGCGTAGGAAAGTACTGGAGATAAGTTGATGGAACAAATGTTGGCAGGTCTGATTCCAACTAAATACATAATAATGGTGAAGGAAAAAAAAAATACTGGATGATTAATAGAAAATAAACACACATGGTCATTTTAATATCTCATGTTAGCTATATAAAGAACTTAGGCGCTTTTATACTCCGTCAATGGAATTGTTTTGTTTTAAAAGCCATTACATTCTTAACTACCAAAGCTTTTCCAAAGTGTTGTATCTGAAAGGTAATTCATCAAAGCATTTTGATTCACGGTTCAAATCGAATGTTTAGTTTAGCTGTGATTGCTTTTCCTACACACCTGCAAGGGCTGGGATTTCTTTCTTGAGTGTTGTTTTTCCTTGAATACATTTTTATGTTACATTTTTCTTTTAGGTTTACTGTTCATGTAAATTTAGCAAAGATCCAGAAAAAAAACATATACAACACTGTACAACTGAGTGATGTCACTTCTGTAGAGCAGAAGGAAGGAAGGATCAAAAATCCTGATGTAACCCTTATAAATGTTTCCCATAGTAAAGTGTAAAACAGCAGTTATGAAATGGGTATTTTAAATATTCTATCCTGATTGGTCAAAACAGGTCACATGGGGGTGTTGATATTACAACATCTCACCATGGGTCGGCACTTTTTTCCAAAAACGGGCAAATGACTGGCAGATATCCATATGCTAGAATTTAAAAACAAAAACTGCAGACACATTTGAATTTATCGGAATAAACATGACCGACGAGATTTATGTAAATGTTGGGAAACCGAAGTGTACATGAGATATTGAATGAATCTGAATCGGACATCAATGATTAAAGTAGTGAACAAAAGTATTCAAAGAAATTCAAAACTCGTCATTCTGATCGCTCTGTTCCATCTCCCTGAACTACGGCGTTTTCTTATCCCATTTTGAAAATAAATAGTTAAAAAAATATCTCTGAAAATTTCAGCTTTTCACAAAAGATTTGGGTCCCTCTTAAAAGAGAGTCTGGGGTTAAAAGATGTTTTGTTGCCGTTGCTCTCGCTGTCCGTTCTTCGGTCTGCCTGCCTGCTGCCACTGGACCCACCCCCCCTGCGCAGCTGTGTGATCTGAGCTGAACATTTCTAAATTAATCTCGACAGTTCCTGCCATACCTTTTAAATGTGTCCAGGTACGATGGTATCATGTCTTCTGCTGTGCCCTGCATTGTTTTAAATTGTTTCTTAACACTGGCCGAGTAGTTATCCACGTTACCAAGCTGTAAATTGCAAAGTCAGTTTGATAAGTAACCGGGTATTCAATGCAAATAACGTCTTTCTCGCCACTGTGAAGCTGTGAAGCTGTAGCACAAATCTGTTATGGATACCTCCTGTTACTACCCCGGATAACAAAGGATGATTAAAAAAAAAGCACTCTCACCTGATACTATCGTAGGTCTTGTGAAGAAGGGTCTGCGTGATTTAAAGGCAGTCTTATTTGTGCTGTATAATTTAAAGGCAGACTCATTTGTGCTGTGTCACCATGAAAACGGGCAGTAATATTTTACTTTAAAATGTAACGAATAAACCAAGAATTACAAGAAGTGTAACGAATCAAAACTGCACTTTTAATGACAATGTTCAATTCAACATCTGAAATTATTATTTTTTTAATTAATGCATTTTTGGTTTTATTTATTTTTATGTTTTAAGGCAATATTTTTTCTAAGGTCAGGCAGAGGTGGAAGGATATGTAATAAAATGACTTTTATGTTAATTAAAACATGTTTTATTTATGAAAAGTTTGGGTGTTTGGGCGATTAAAGACATATAAGGCACCTGTGGCGTGTGGATATTAGAGTATATCCCACACCCTGTGGTGCCTTATTGCTTACTTAAAGCATGGTAAAACATAGTCAAGCATTGGAAACCACAAAGGGGTATGGTAAGGCATATTAAAAAAACATGGCAAACCAAGGTAAACTATGGAACTGTAAATGCATAGTGTAACCATAGGAAAGGCATGGTAAAAGTGTAAAAATGCTGTGAGCAATAGTGTAGTAAACTCAAGAGAAAATCCATTCCATTGCCATTATTGCAATTGGTAATGTGGAAATACTGTTGTTGTTTACATATTGTACAGTTCATGATTATCAATTACATGTTTTTTTACTGTCCCCATTAAAACCTATGAGGAGCAACTACACTTAAATTCTTGTATAAGAAAATGAAATTCAGCCATGTATTATTGTACAGCTAACATCAGTTCCAACTGGAAAATGCAAACAAAAAAAAGGGAGTTATTGTTTGGTGACCATGAGCCTTGCGTACAAAGAAAGCAAGAGACGGCTTTCTTAAAGCAATCAGAGGTAGCTGTACAGTTATCTCCCTCAGTGCTTGGTTTTATCTTTTTTTTTGTCCTTTCCAAAACAAAGAAAGTCTAATATACAGTTTAATAATATCTGCAGTATTTTAGATTTTGTTTCCTCAGAGTTAAAAAAAAAAAAAAAAAAAAAAAGTTTTGTTTTGCAAAACAAAATCATTGCTCAAAGGCAGGATTAATGGCCATCTTTATTTCCATCATAATTGCAATTCCAAAATGCTACACATGCCCAGGAAATGACTTGCTTTGCACTTCTTGTTCCCTACACTGTGCATGCAGTTCTAACAAACCATACTCACACAATCATATACAGACAGCTGATTTCTAGGAAGCCATTTGAAAAGAATTAGCCAGGGTCTTTGTTAGGGTGATAATGTTTGAAGGAAATGACTCAGACTGTGTCACGCCAATGAGAGACCAGGACCTGCTGTATCAGGGACTCTGTTAGACAGGCACTGCTGGCACTGAAAGATTTAATCAAGATCAGGGATTATGATGCTATCTTCTGAAGAAGGCCTGATCCAGGTGGAAAAAAAACTGATCTGAAACACCAGGGTGAAATACAATAGGATGTGTTTCCACACTCTAGAATATTGTTTAAAAGAGATAAGTGTATCTTGAACTAAATGCACTGTACATTATATACTGTATCTACAGTGCTAGTATAGAGCGAAAAACCTTGTGCCCCTTGGATTGCATTTGCTTCCCCCTTTGTGAAACATTGATTTAGTTGTTTTAGTCCTGGTCTTCCATCACTATTTTTACAGGAGAAAATGCATGAGGTCCTTGTATTTTTGGAATTTGGAATGCAATTGACTCAGGAACTTCACATTTTTCAGATTTGTTTTAATTGATGTGTATGCCTTTTTACTGGTCTGAAGGGCTGATTCAATCAAAAAAGTATAGCACATGAAGTTTTTCCCTGTTCTATTGCAAAATCAAATCACATTTTTCGGACTATGCAGAGTATGTGTTTCAATTAAGGGCTTATTGAATGCTAACACAGGAGTTTGCATGTTTGGGGCACCTACTCATATTAATTAAGTGTCACTGACGAATATGGAAAGGACTCGGGTAATAAAGCAGCGATGAATGAATCCACCTGCAGTGTTTGCATCCTGGTTGAATAGCCTGATGCACCCCCCCCCCCCCCCCCATATTCACTCCTATAAAGTGCTTCAAAACATCTCGTTCAGGAAATAAGCAAGATCTTCACAAATTTCTACCAGACACTAAATGGTTCTCCACACTTTTGAGGATGAAAAAAATAAGCTCACAATTAAAAAGGTTGTTGCTGTCACTGACAAAGTGTTTTCATTAGGGTAACAACTCTCTTGCAAGTCCTTTATCATTCTTTATATCCTACCAGTGCAACAGGTATTGGAACCCCATATGAAATATGAAACTCCCTTTGCTGCTCGTAGGACTTTAAGGGGTTCAAAGTAAAATGATAATGGACTTGGAAGAAAGCTCCATGAATATACATGATGTGCTGTGTTTCCTCAGTTACTTGACTATCCTAATTTGTACAGTCATGCATCCTCTGCAGCATACAACTATAGTGAAGGCCTACGCTTTCAAATGATGTGTTTAGCTGTGTAATGACATGCATTATTATTTTATATATATATACAAAGAAACAGAATAACACTTGCAATAAATAATCTCAAAAGTAATATTTTACAAACTAGATGGAAAACAAGCGTCAGCATCTTGGAAACTTGCCGTTAACATTGGGAAAGCTACCAGGCACAGTCCTAGATCAGTGCATTTGTTATTCAGTTTTCATAAGAAGAAACACATGTATCACAAATGGATCGGTGAATATGCCAATATACAACGTTTCAGCTTCATAGCCTTCACTAGGAAGTTTTAACAACCTGTGGTTTCCATCTGGTTTCTGTAAAGTGTCCAGAAACTGAAGCTACATATCTCATCCAAGTGACAGTACTTTAATTAGTTTTCTAGGATTTAAAAAAATAAATAAATAAAAATTAAAACTTGGGAAGGAGCACCATCTGACGGTCCGTACAGTAATTACATGCAACAACAAAATAAGACTTCTCACAGATCTTCTTTGGGTCAACAGTTCCCTCTGCTGGGCTATCAATATACTATATTTATGCACTCCACATTCGTATGAATTATCAACAGTAAACACACCTATTGAACTCTAATACAGTTCATTAGGTTTCATTGCTCAGTGGGCTTACAGCTACTTCAATCTGTCACAACTGGATGGATTCTGTAATGGCTGTACTATTGCACTGCTCCTCATTAACCTTTTTTTTTTTTTGGTAGTGCTCGCTGGAAATATCCTTCTCTTATGGCTAGGAGTCAGACAGCAAAGTCACTGTGATAATTCTACTGCAGAATACCACTTGCTTGCTTTCAGCTCTCAAAAGGCTACAGAAATATCATCCGAATATGTACAGGTGGCTGCAAACTTACTGACAAGAAAAGAAATTCCCCAAAAATGTGAGAATTAATCAGGTTAGTTTCAGTTAGCTTTAAATAGTTGATTGTGTATTATTTTAATCACAGGTGTGTTGAGATTGTAGACAGGCAATTCCAACAATAAAAAGGTAATAAAAAAAAGGTTATAAGTGTATTACTTTTGTGTTTCTTTCTTGGAGCGTCTTAGGTACATCTTCCGTGTTAGTCCTGTAAGCCTTTTTACCAGTACAACAGCTTGTTAATATGTTTGATTTCGAAGCATCTTGAATCTTGATGAGTGGCCTTGAGGAATTAGCCTGAAGATTTAAGTCAATTATACCACACATCAGTGCTTTATTGCTGGTGATTAAGACCTGGCCAATTTAAGCACAGTAGTTATTTAGATTCATACAGTGTGCATTCAACTAAAGTAATTAAAATATATTATCAACCATATTCACATGCAGTCCTTTTTGGTAAACCATATTAGGCTGAAAATAAAAAGAATAATAATAATAATCTTTGGCATGTGGTGTGAATATTCTCTTTTTCCCTGTGGCCTGCCAAATTCCTGTGGTTTCTCATTCTGTCTAGCAGAATTCTTTCAAGCAGTACCATGACAACTAGACACTAAAAGGAGGCTGCTGCCGCCTCAATATTTTTATTAATTTGAAGCTGGCCTCGTAGAAAATGAACTCTAATTATAATTCAAAGTAAGGACAGTGGAATGACATCACATTTGGACTGTAGAGCCACCAGGAATGTAAGATTGATCCTGGATGGTTGCCAGACAATATTAACTACCAGATTGAAAGCTAGCCTACCCCCTGTTTTCTTAACCAAAATTGAAGTCTCTTTGTGTTTTTGAAGTGTACGGAAAAGGGACGTTTGTATTGTGGTTAAGCTGCTTGGTTACGGTCTTATGCCGAGAATTATATGCTGATATTCTGAGACTGTCGGGATATCAGCATGGTGGAGAATGTAGTGGGGTGTGTAACTGAAGCACTCCTGTCTGATCTAGATTTTGCAGACCCCTGCAGTTCTGACCATGTAGTGGGGTAAAGGCTGCATAACTGCTTGTCCAAAAGGATTTGAACCTTTTGTACCGTGGTTAATAGACTTGCTTGGGGATTAAGCGGCAGCTGACTCATGACCAGCCTCCTTAAGTTCCATTGCAATTAGCATTAGAGAATCAAAGAATACAAAGTGATCTTTACAAAGGGATCTTTTGTTGAGACAGATTTCTGTCTTGAGGGAAAAAACAAAGCAATTATACCTTTGGTTTTTAAGAATGCTTCTGATGATTGCTGTGATTAATAATGGACTTATGGTGCTTGTTATGCATTTCCAGTAGGTTTCTTGAGGATAGCATATGAGATAACTGATCTAACACTTTCATTTTTCCCATTCCAGTAATATGACACTGGTCTCTGCAATAGATCATTTTCAATACTGCAATAATGACAAGGTCAAGGTAGCAGAGCTCTGCCATGTGGAAATGGATTTTGAACACTGAAAGTTAGACATGTGATGTTTCACTGATGATAAAACCACTGAATTAAATCAGTCCATGCGGTTGTGTTGAGTCTTTGGATTAGACCCAGCAATCAATGTAATGTACAGTGAGAAGACGTCAAAGACTGATGACTTGCTGATAAGTCCAAGGCACGACTTACCTGAATCTGTTTAGTAATCCAGCTATTGTCAGACATTGCGGGGGGGGGGGTTTAATTAGTAAGAGCATCAGTATTTTCTCTACTGAAAAAGACGTGATGGATATAAGAGCATCATTTGTTAATAATGTTGTTTAAAGTTAATCAGTTGTTTACTTCATAATGAAACTATATCAAAGTATTTATTAGCTCAGTAGTATAGCAGTATTTCCATTCTTTATCTACAACTTTATTTACTGTATCACTATATAATCACAAACTTTCAAACCTATTTTAAGCTCAGGCATTTTACACTTGGTTATCCAGCCACATAAAACGGAGTTCCACACAAGCAGATTAGCACACATAAATAATATTATAAATAAACATTTTCAGCTTATTTGTACCTGTTTATGTGCTGCCTAGTTGTAACATAATGCACATAACTGCATATAGTGGCTAGGATTGTATAAATAAAAATCAGGCATTCATTTTCTAATAATAATTCTTTGAAACTTGCCATTTGTAATTAAAGCTAATTTAATTCTGATCAGTTCTAAATTGGAACTAGCATATTTTAACACTTGGAGCTTGTCTAGAGTTTTTCTTTGAATATGCATTTTAAGCTTTGTCACTAAGTAGCAGTTGAAGGTGCTTTTCACACTGTGCTTGTCAGTTCTTTGGAGGATGTCAGTAAAATCAACATGCCCGTCTGTAAATGGCATAGAACCACACATCTTTCCTGCAGTTTCAGAGGCATATGTTGTAGCTTCAGATCAGAGACACTTTGTAGTTATTCCTAAGCATGGAGATACTGACTTGAGCCATTAGATTCACAACTACTGTACATTAAGAAATGGGGTATTGATAATTAGTATACATACTTTGCAAGAATCAATTAGACTGCAGTGCCAAGACAAGAACAGTTTGTATCTATGTGCTGTGAACCATTAAATATCATTTTTAGATGTAAACTGTATGCAGTATTTTATATAAACTCTGTTAGGCAGAATCTAAAGCTCTAACAAACTAAATGAACAAGCGCGTCAGCAGTAACATACTGGAGTAACATGTGTAAATACAAATTTGGTATATCATTGTACATCAATTTCATGTAAAGATGTGAATGTGACATCCTACATTCTGATACTATCAATACCTTGTGCTATAGTATGCCTTCACTGCATTTTATCACAATTGGATGACCAGTTCCTTTATGTGCAAGGTGTTTATGAGCAGTTGTCTGGCTTCTTATCGGTTATATCCCCTTTCTTCTGTATGCTAATGGTGTTTTCCATCTCTTTACCCACTAAACTATCGGATAAAGTGGCCTGCCCATTCCCAGCACTGCACAGTTTGTGGGTGAGGTGGAATTCCAAACCAAAATCTCTGTGAACCCAGTCACCGGGATAAATAATTAAGCCTAAGTATCTCTCTTTTAAAACATCATGGGTTGTCTGTTACTTTTAGCCTTGTTTAAGCCAGAACACATTGCTGGGCTTCCAGTTTGTTTAGGTGTGGAGGCTGCGGCAGGAGGTTTTCTTTGACTTCCACGCTGACAAAAGAACCCTTACCAATTTTTTTTCTTTTTTTTTCACATTCAGAGTTTGACCCATTATAGAATTTTACTGAAGCAATGCCAATTTTGTTTGCTTGCTTGTAACTTGCTTGTGCATCTTTTCCCACAGTAGCTGCTTGGATGCAGATCCCATTGTGTATGCACTGAAACCGGTGAGAAATACAGTATTTGAAAATACAACTTAATTCATACTTAACTAATTCCTTTTTTATACAGTTAAATGTGCTGTACTACATAACTGCTTGCGAGTTAAGGTTAGAAAAAGCAATAGAAACAGAAGCCTTTTGGCGACTTTCATGTGTGATTCACTGTGATATATTTATATATATATATATATATATATATATATATATATATATATATATATATATATATATATATATATATATATATATATATATATATATATGGCCTTCAGTGAGTTGCAGAAAAATAATTTCTTCTAGGGTTTCTATGACGTCATAATTAACGAGCCCGAAGGACGAGTAATTTATAAACTGTCACAGAAACCCGAGATGGAATTGTTTACCTGTAACTCACTGAAGAGGCTCATCTATTATTTTTTATAATACCCGTGTGATGCTAATATTAAAGAAGATGAGGTTCAGTAGTACAGTTCAGGGGTTTTTTTTTTTTTTTTTTTTTTTTTAAATAGTGTTTTCCAGTGCTGTACAGACATTCTATGGCATTATCGTTTAGTTTCTCTGAGATACAAATACACCAGCTTTACATATTTTTTTAACCTATTCTCATTTTGTTGATCATTGATGAACATATCTGTACTGTGGGTGTTTTCAAGTGATAGAAAACAAGACATTTTGTGTTTGAATTGAAAGTGGTGGTCTCGAGGAGTCGAATGGGTCAAAGTTCCCGTACATTTTTCGCTAGAGGAATTGTCATTTTTTGACGTCACTACTGTTGTATTATCACCTTTTTTTGAATGGCTCAGGATCCATCTCTCTCTCTTTCTCTCTCTCTCTCTCTCTCTCTCTCTCTCTCTCTCTCTCTCTCTCTCTCTCTCTCTCTCTCTATATATATATATATACACACACACACACACACACACACACACACACACACACACACACACACACACACACACACACACATTGTGAGCAGAGATGGGGTTAAATTCCCCCCTGCTGAAGAAAAACATGCGTGAATGCACATTTGTTTAATTTAATTGTTTTCTTCATTACTAATTATCACCACACATGGTTCATATTGAAAATTAGAACCAGGTGCAAGGTTTAAAAGAGAGACAGTAAGCTTTTTCAGGACTGCTGAGTAGTACTAGGCAGAAGGTTTCAATACAAAAATAAATGCTGTATTAAAACTGTGGGTTTTGTTTTGTTGACAGGTAAACGCTTAGCTGTCCTGCACGGTAGTCAGGGACCTGTTCAAAGTGAAGTTAGGCTCTACGTTTGAGCTAGGTGTTTATTTAGTTTTATTTGATTTTGTGTTTAAAAATAAATTAGCACAACAGCACTTTAAAATCCATCTCTTGTTTGTGGGTCTCTAGTGCTGGGAAAAGAACCCGACGCAAGCTTTTAATCCTTTTATCAACTTTAGTAGATTCAGAGATTCAGTAATTTTGTTTTTGTACATAACCTGAATAGATGATACTGGTTAGGAATAATGGGGGAAAAAAATCTAATGTTCAAATGTACAGCTCCATAATTGCAGGTTTTAGGTGGGAAATGACACACGAGTATAGATACAGTATGTTAAATAAATCTGAACCAAGATTTCTTTGTTACGCTGTTTGTGTTACTTTAACAGTTGCTTTTCTAAAAACACACTTGACTGTGCAAGAGTGGTTTAGATTCAAAGAATATAAACCAATAGAATTGTGTTGCTAGAATCCAACAGACTGAATTCAACTGAATGATACATAAAGAGCAAGAACATGAAGCATTATTATAGAAAATATATGATATTCTTCATCTCCTGGATATATGTAATTGTTCTGCAGGCTTGATTTTCAATTACATGTTTCTAGTAACCTCATACTTTTTTCATCAATAACTTACTTAAACATAAAGCTCTCTACATCACAAAAAAAATATTCTAACTAGAAGAGTGAAGGCACATTAGGGGGACAAAGCTGTACAGTGTTCATAATTACTGTGATCTGCAGTTCGGTCAGTCCAATAGAGCACCAAATCCACCCATATAACAGTTTGATGTATGAGACTCTGACAACTAATTTTAATAACTGTGGGAACAAATTAATTGATCTAAAAGCAGTAGATCTAAATGCAGTCACTGTTTCAACTTTTAAAAATGAGCCTTCTGTGTAACAAAGCACCTATGTGTGGCTCTTTAGGGTATTTCTGCTTGTGAAAATCTGTAAATGCCAGTGATGATCCCTATGTAGATCCATATGCAGTCCCCTACATAGAATCTTATTTGCATTCTATAACTTTAACCAATCAATCTTAAGATTTATAGATAGTTGATTGGTAATAAAAATACATGTACAGGCTAATTTAGGCAATACATGTACAGGCTAATTTAAGCAAGTTTGCATCTTTTTTTTTTTTTGTAGATCCTGACACATTTCCAAGTGCTTAGCTCATAACTGCTATAATTGAAATATTATTGAAAAAAAAAACTGTAGTTATGATTCTTTTGTAGTTCTGCTGCAGCTTTTCAGACATGGATCACACATTTGTGCTCATGAAAGCTTTTACGGTTATAGTGAATATACTGTGTATATCTTTTCTTGTCCTCTGTGTTTTATACTGTGAGTTAACCAGTATACTCTCCTTTGAAATGGAGGCATACATCTCTGAGTCTAAAACACACAGAGTAAAACGAATTATCCCTGTTATATGCTTCATAAATCTTTTAAATCCTTTTCATGCTGCTATGAAACCATACTATCTTGCTGTACGCCTTTTCAGGCATCTTGTTTATAACTAACAAAAGTAATGTTCCTTTTTACTTATACCAGCAACAAAAGAAAATGTACCATATTTTTTTTTATCTACAGTTAAAATTAGGCCCATTTATGAGAACAAGAAAAATGCAGGGGACAAGCAGTTCCAAGAAGTATGCAACAGGCCGACTTCCTTTTTACAGCAATGTACATCAGTAATGGTAACAACGCTTTATTTTTTTATTTTTTTAAAGAATGCATGGTATAAATAAAGGACACCTGAGTACATGTTCTTTAGTTGTGGTGGATTTAGAAGTTTAAAACAGAAATTTGATGCATAGCCAAACATGCTTGTGACAGGGTGAAGGTGTGTAAAAGGGGCAAAGTGTGGCCTCCCGACAGATATGGAGGCTAGCAAGACCAATCCCTGTACCATTATCAAGATGGCGCTGACATCTGAGTCTGGTTGTGGCAGCCATCTTGATAAGGGCAGCTACATATGTGCTCTAGGTTTTCTCCTCATCAAGTCTGTAGTTAAGCAATTAACCAATTTGTTAATGAGTGTCTGAGAACGGATTGATGGGGTGGAGCCCGGAGACTATATTGGGTATTGTGATAGCTGTAAGGTTGGTCGAGTAGGGGAAGGAGCGTTACGAGCTTGGCCGCCCAGAGGCACTATCAAGTGTACTTGAGAAACCATAACTGTTTTTATTTTCAAACGTGGTATCTGGTACTTTACTTGGTTAAAGAAATTTCTGTTTGAAAGCTAACCTTTCATTTACTGTTGCACTTGCTTGGTCATTTCCCCTGGAGGGGGACGTTGTCTGCACCCCTTCAATGAGTTAACCCTTTCATTAACCAACCAACAGCTTCCCCTAATGAATGACATGTGAATTGGACCCCGGTGAAGTTATTTAAATAATGTTTTTAAAAGTATTAATAATTAAGTGAAAGTGGAAAATGGTTTAGTTGTTATATAATTGGAGAATTATTAAGACTAGAGCAGTTTTTCTAAAACATATTTAAAACATGGGTTCCCCCCCCCACCCCCACCCCCACCCCCACCCCCCCCAAAAAAAAAAAAAAAAAAAAAAAATTAAAATGGCTTAAAGCTATGTGAATAACAATCTTCACAAACAGAATTAAGTAACTTGCATGGATTGAAATATTAACACCAGGGTTCATTACTGTATATAGATACACAATAGAATCTATTGTGTTAACATATGTTTGTATTTTATCTTATAAACAGAAGCAATTGAATTTGAAATAATTATATCAGCATTCAGTATTATCACAGATGTGTTCTCTGGAGTAAGCCTTTCTTTCTGTGAGTTTAGCGACGCCCACATGGATTAGTCACCAACTAAATCATCTGTTGCTACTGCTCTAGCTTTTACAAAGACAATGACCAAAGGAACAACTGGAGATTATTGGATCTTGTAGATTTGAGCCCCCAATGGCACAAATCCAACACCTTGATCTCATCACTGCTGCTTCATCGGTTTGATGCTCTGGTGGCTGTCCCCTATCTCCATCTGTCGCAGTCCTGGGAAATTTTTACTAAATTATCCAGTCTAGTGTGAAACTTACATAATGATTCTTGTTTTGTCATCCAGCACAGACGAAATAACAAATTTCAAACCATGTCATAAAAAATTAAAAAAAACACATTATCAACCACTTACGGCTAAAATTAACTTATTGTATGAGACGACAGGGTAATTCTTAGTGACTGTGGAAAGCTCATTAAGGCAGCAGGGTGTTTTGATTACATCTTTTCAAAAATTAAAGATAAACAATTTAGAGACATATTAAATTGGGTGTGATTTATAGGCAAACTAACAATAAGATATTGCCTCAGCTGGCCAGGAAAATGTTCTTTCCAAAAGAATCTCCATTAAAGGGTTTAGTGGCACAATTGCGGTCAGGGTGAATTATAATATCCTGACAAATGAAGATTTTATGGGCATTGCAAGAGTATATGAGAAAGCAACAGATGAATAGTAATGTGCCCAAGCTTTCTTGTAAACCAAATAATAATAAAAAAAACATTGCGATTGACCAGATTTTGTATTTATTATTTCCGAAGTAGTCAAACTATAAGGTAGTTCGCCATCAACAAATCGTGCCAATGTGACCTCACAAATTATCATAGATCTACAGTATTAATAGCCGGTGGGTGTTTTCTGTGTTTTGTTATAACAACCTGCTTATAGAAATGTGCTAGAAGACTGCAACGTCTGCAGTGGATGTGTATTTAAATGACATACTGAAAGGCTCCATAGTATTGAATATTATATAAGGTAAGCCAGGTAAGAAGACAAGATAACATGTAGATATAAGTGAACCTTTGACATTGTTTGTGTAGGTTGATGGATGAAGTCGATTGGAGCAGCATAGAGAAGTCAAGACAAGTTCCTCTTGCAGTTTGAAATATGTAAGGAATGCAGAAGAGGAAAAAAGCACTGTTTGAAATGTTGGCCATGAATCTTGGGGCACAGGAGATAAGTAGATCAAAGAAGATGTGAGTTGTGAATACCTAAGTGAATACCTAAGAATGTATTGGAGAGGATACTAAACCCAGCTGCCAATCTAAACAGGTAACACATGATCAATGACTCCATAGGAATACAGTATTTAGAACAAAATACAAACATTGAGAATGCAGGTATGAATCTCAAAGGGGGTATGTACTGTACAGAACATAAAAAACCTTATAAAAGTACAAGAACAGCCGTACAGTGTGGGGTACAAATGAATATAGCTTGTGTCAGGGACCACAGCTGTAGGGAGTTAACTGTTTTCTTCAAATATGTCCTCTGAACATGTCACAGGAGGATTAGATAAGTATAAGAACATAAGAAAGTTTACAAACGAGAGGAGATTTCTCATTACATGAGAGTAGAGCTTCAACAACATTACTGGGGAGTTGATTCCAGACCCTCACAATTCTCTGTGTAAAAAACTTCATGTTCTGAATGATTTGTGACCCCTGGTCCTTGTTTCTTTTTTTGAAAAACTCGGCTCTTCGCCAAGATAAGCTTTTAGAATAATTCGCTCTTCTTTGGTTTCTAGAGCCAACTAAGACTTTTAGCCTGTCTGCATTGACAGTAAACTAATTGTGATCTCATCTGCACTCTCTAGAGCCAGAACTGCACACAATATTCAAGATGAGGTCTTACAAGTGCATTGTACAGTTTTAACATTATCCATGTGAACCAGAATGTACAAATGTGTGAACAACATATTCTATAGTACAATCGTACAAACGACAAAAAATTTATTACAGATTTCCATTACATGAGAGTAGATGTTCTTCCTGGTGTTGACTGGCTCTGAAGATAAGTAATGCTGGCTCCAGGGATAAGCTATCCATCTGCATCTCCATCCATAAAAATTAAGTTTAAGGGTAAGCTTATGCCTGGTGTCAATATTTTCTGTAATGCTGGCTCCAGGGATCAGCTATACCAGTAATGTCCATTAAAAATTAAGTTTAAGGGTAAGCTTATGGAATTGTCAATATTTTCTATAGCTAAACCGTTGCTATAACTAACCATTTATCTCCTCAACTGTACTTCACTTTTGAGTTTTGTGTACAATATACAGTATATAGAGAGATGCTTTTCAAATTATGATGGAACTTGCAAAGGAAATTCTTTATATATACATTTAAAAAAAAAATAGAATTAAACCACTGAGAATGACTGTAAAAGCAGGGATTAGGTAAGGGATACAATCTCAATTAAAATGTCCTTTGGTGCAACAGTAGAGATACATGTTTTTTCTGGATTCCATGCCTAGTTGTCAGTATAAAATAAAGAAGCAGACTCTTATATAATTCAAGGAAGATGCAGGCACTCAAAAGCTTTATGATTCAAGCAAAGCTGCTTCATGAAAAAACATTGCATTGTCTGCAGTTTTAACAAATGAATTATATTTAGTTTTCTTGCTTTGTGCACAAATTCAATTAAAAAAGGTAATTTATAACAAAAGGCAGCCTCTCTGACTGAATTGCTATTTTCCTTCCAGCACTTAGCTGACATAAATCCAATAAAGCAACAGTTTACATTTGCATTGATGGACAAAGATACTCAGCCTGAAAAATGTATACTTTAATCCCAGCAGTTGCTTATTATTTCACTCATAAGATCACATAAGATCAACAGGCAATGTACTTCATGAAAAAAAAACAACACAGTTTTAATGTCCATCAGTGTAGCAGCAACAGTATATAGTTAGCAATTAAACATCATACTAAGAGGTTCCTGATTTGTAAATAAATAACAAACAGCTAAGCGTTTTTGTACAAGGGTGATCAAAGGTCATGCTAAGGGCTTCTGACAAGTTCGAATTAGAAACCAATGTACATACAGTAAAGAAAAACTGCTGTACATGCCATGTTTGTTTAGGGTTAGTGAAGGCAATAGGCCTAGCCTGAATGGAAGAGTGTGTAGGAGAGTTGTTGTGTAAGGGAGTAGACACTGCCAGGAAAATGAAGTATGTTGTGGGTTTGAAGAACAGAAACTGCCAGTAGATGGATATTTAAGTTTAGGTTTGTTTAAAGAAAAACTGCTTTAGTTAGTACTCCAAGAGAGCTTGGGTTTTGTTTGTTGTTTTGGTTTCATTGTAAATAACAAAAGTGCACAAACCATGCTAAAATATATGCACTGACCTGAGACTTTCTTGGCACACCCACACATAAGAGATGATACAGCCCCATTTCAGAGTTTTTCTATACTGTAAATATGTATACCAAGTAAATAATTTACCATCCTACTAACGTGGGATTCCTAAATGTCTCCTTGCCAGAAAGCACGCACTCAAATGTTTAGTCTTATAGCACAGATACTATTATCTTTTCTGTAAGAATCTGCAAAGGATTAGCTTCTCTCAAATGAGTACTTGGGCCCTTATAAATAAAAATAAGAGTGCCCTATTTTCATTTAATGGATGTGTTTACTGTATAGTGTGTGTGTGTGTGTGTGTGTGTGTGTGTGTGGGGGGGGCATTTGAAACATTTCCACTTCCAGACTTTATTAGGTTCTCTCTCCCTGGGCATCAATAGGTCAAAGGGTGCCTGCAGTAACAATCAGCCTTTTGTTAACAAATCAGAAGCTAACTGTCTTCTGCAGAGGTTACCGCAGTATCGGGTGATTTCCTTTTAATACAATTTGACTTTCAGAATAGAAAACGTGATGCAAGGACAGCTTTTTCATGTCACATCAGCAAATTAGTAATCTGTAGAGTGATTTCACAATGCAGTACAGAAAGCAACAGAACACTGCAGAGTTAAGGCCCCAGCGATTGGTGCAAATGTAATTGTTTTTCAAGGCCATGCCATCTGTCTTTCACGTCTTTATACACTGCAGGGTTTGATAAAAAAATAAATACATCAATAAATACTGTGCAATGATAGTATCTGTTGTTTGTCACGCCACTAGAGACATTGAACTAGAATAGCCTTTATAGTTTTGGTGGTTTCTAAATTGTTCAGACCATATTTTATTATTATTATTATTATTATTTTTTTTTTTTGATAACTCTGTATGTAAACCATGCCCCATTTAAAAGTTTACCATGATCACATGTCAATGTCATTTTGCAGTTTTTATGTTTCTACTATACGTTTACCACAGTTTACCTTACTCTACCACACCACTCAATGATTTACCATGCTTGCCCATGCTTTATCACATGTAAACTTCAATAAGGGGCAGCTCAGTGAGGTTATTTACATCTACAGTATGTCCTGCCCAGATGTTAGTGGAATGACATTTCACCCAACCACAGACCCTACCACGCCTCTAAAAAAATGGAAAAAGTTATAAATATAGTACAGCTCAGGCTCTCTTCTGCAGAATTAAGCTGGGACAACTTGGTCATGTGTTATTCTGCTCACAGATAGTTCAACACATCTGCTTGGCTGAAGAGGGGCTGCCTGCTTAATGGCTCATTTTAACCTTGGGTGATTTTCCTAAGGCTCTGAAACAGTAATTTTAAACTAAGTTAAAGGCAAACTGGTGTTGGTTAGAAATTGTACTAGCAGGCAATGCGATTTTATAAAACAAAAACAGCAGACTGCCCCTGTCTTTCTCATTACAGAATAATCAAATCCATAAAACTGTAGCACCCAAGTTAGTTTTTATAATGTTCAAACATATTTAAAAAGGTTGTTGCAGTAAACTATTATACCACTAAAAGAAAAACACCAGCTGGTAAAAGGGTATAGTAACAAAGACTAATATCACTCCTAAGCTGCCAATGTAGTAATCTAATTTTGTAGGCTGTTAACACGTAGTAAACTAAAAAAAAATGCTATTTTTTTTTTTTTTTTTTTTTCTGTTTAGTTGTGTTCTTGAAGATACTGTACATACTTAAACACACACACAATGCAAAATACTTATTGATCTGTCAGAAGAAATACTTCCATTCACACTGTGAAACAATTCTTCCGGGCAGTCTGTACATTGCAGGTGCCTTTGTATTATTAGAGTTGGTAATACACCCAGGACAGTGTGGAATGCCCTGAAGCAAAAACTGCTTCATCAAAAGAAAATCTATACATTCACTTGATTTCACCGGCAAGCACAACATGTGTTGATTTATAACTTCTGATGGGAAATGTACAAACTCTTTCAACTCAATAATTGTGCATGCTTACAGAACTACCCCTCCTCGGACACACTTTGACATATTTTCTGTTACATATTTCTATTGCTGGTTCATTGTACATACCCATGACCATGTATTTCATTTTTATTACGTAATACATGTCTATTGAAATGCCAGTACTGAATGTTCGATATTAGGTTATGTGTTTTCTTGTAGCATTTTTTAATGTCCTTGTTTTCTAAGCTCTGCAAAGAAAAACTAATTAATTTCAAGGCCGTATGTTGTGCTTGAGTTGCATTTCAGTCTTAGGTTTATTTATATTAACCATATTTCACTATCAGCTTTATTGTTGCCACACATCCGTGGATAGCTGTGAACGCGCACACCAGTTGTCTTTCCTATGGTGCGCGCTCTCGCAACCTTGAAGGGAAAGGGTGGCGCGCGTTCACTGGGAGCGAGCGAGTGCGCGTGTTAACAGCAGAGACCCATTCGTTCACCAAAGGCTATAATCCGGGCATTTGTGTTTGACACCGAACCGAGACGGGAAATTGTGTAGAGGAGGTGTTTTTTTTACATGTAATTCTACGCATTTATTTCAATATATACAAAGGTTTGTTTTGAAAAAGATACAGACAGGCCGCTTTAGGACGGGTGAGCTTCTTTTCAATTCTAATGTTGATGGAGAAACCGATGGAGGAAGAGTGTCGGTGTTATTAAATATCCGTCTACTGCAAAATGCATCTGCACCAGGTGCTGACCGGAGCTGTTAATCCAGGAGACGGCTGTTACTCGGTCGGTAGCGTCAATGACATTCCTTTCACGGTAAGAATTAAAATATCTAAATCAGTTGTACCTGTTCTAGGAATAGGGATTAGCAAGTCAATACTGAACGCTGCAAGACTTATTATTTTAATGAAACACTGTTGGGCTGCAATGCTCAGTTTATCAAATGACCGTCAGTGTCAGTGCATTGATGCAGTTTAACAATACGATGAAAAAATAAATAAGTCAATAAAAATAGAGTGATTTCTTCTGTGCTGTGATACAGAGGTTGCGCCTAAATCCTTAATCAGTAGGGCTATAGATAAAGATTCAGTAATTGGAATAAAGTCGTCCAGTAGTCTGCTTATCGTGAATCATGCGCAGCATCGGTGCAGACCAGAAATTAGCACAATTACATATTTGTGACATTTGTTGATAGTAAAATGATCAATCGATGCGTTTAGACATAATAGAAGTAATACTAAGTATTGTAATGATTCAAAATGTCTCAACAACCGCTGCCTGCTTGCAACATCAGGCCACAGTTTAAATAGGAAATGCACACTGATGATCAGATCTGATGCGGCTTGAATGCCTTTTGCATTGTGGTTGATATCTTATACGTGAATGATGTGTCATTCATTGTTTTACAGCACGAGAGTAATTTGGTGTGTGTGTGTATATATATATATCATATATATATATATATATATATATATTATATATATATATATATATATATAATCTCGCTTCAATCTGCAACTATCAAATACATTAAAAAGGAGCACGGAAATTGACATGATTAAAGCCCACAATGCATATCCTCTATATTCTAGGGTAAATTATTACAGATACACAATCTGCAAAAACAAATTGTTTGCAACAATTTTGTTCGTATTTTATTTTTAACACGTTGTTTTAATGCACAGATTTGAGGGGTTTTACCATAAGCTTGAAAACAGAAAACGTGCTCTATTCAGACAGACAGTAATTCAGTTTTCTGAAGGTTAACAAACACCAGGTAAATAGGAACCAGGTAAATCAGACAGCTAAATTAGCAGTTATTATATTATTATTATTATTATTATTATTATTATTATTATTATTATTATTATTTTTGCATAAGATGTAAGAATGTTTGCAGAATCTGAGTGACAGATGGCAGTCTGCTTGGAAATGTAGCTGCCTGCATTAGCCAGGGTTTCCACTAGCTGTTACAGTGTGTCTTGATTCCATCATGCATAAAAACATGGTGTGTTAAATTATTTTCTTATCAGGCTATTTTTTTTTAAAATATCAGGTATTTTAGGGTTCATATATAAAATCTACGTCTCATTTTGTGTGTCTGTTTTAGTCATGATAGATTTTGTAAATGCAGTTAAACTTTTTCAAGTCATATCTCCCTATCCAGAAAATGATTTTGTGGTTTGAAACAAATTTATATAAAAGTGTTTGCAGAGTGAACATAAGTACTGTTTGCTACAATTGTTTGCATGTGAGTTTTGTAAGCTTATTTTAGTGATATACATACTATGTGAGCTACTGCATAACTCCCTGAAAAAAAGATTTGTTAATTTGCAAATAAATGACCTGTGTTTTCTAAAACCTGAACACATTATATAAGTTGCTACAACAAAAATGAGCCGATTAAATGGTATAAACTGTAATTGACTATTTGATTATTTTTTTTTGTGTTCGGTAGAGTGATTGATGTTGATGGGTTACAGAGCATTTTGTAAGATTATTTGTAAGAGGTTATTTTGGGAAAGATCTGGCCTGTGCGTGACGGTGACTGGTTTTAATTCATGATCTGGAGTCTTTAATGCCCTGATGAGATATGAGATGCAGTGTCTCACTCAGCTGTTTAGCAGCTATACTGCAAGCAGGTCTTATGAACTGTTAACCATCCTAAGGTCTGAGGTCATTTTAACAACCTTGTAAAAATACACCATTATCTTGGTCAGCAATATTGTTAAACGTATTTTATGAAAGTGCTGTTTTCGTATTGAATTCAGTTTGTATTTTAACATTATTTACTGTGCATATAGCAGAGGTTCCTTATTTCTTATGTTCCCATTAATAAATCATTGTGTTGACAGCTGCTCTCATGACATCTTGCAGGTTAGGTAACAACAGGTGCTGCATTGTGTGCTATCCAAATGTGCAGTATTAGTCTGTCATTGAAAATATTCAGCACATAGTTCGCAGTCCGAGCTTTTTGGAATAAAGCACCACATTGCAGCTGCTTCCAATGTGGTCAACAGAAAAAAAAGCATTTATTTTAACCATTTATTCAATATAAACTTCATTTATTTTTTAATTATAATCATTTATATCAACAATAATGTCCTTATTCTACAGTAGTCTGGTGGAAGCCAAAACAATCCTCTTTAATTGTATGCTTACATATCCTGGTTCAACAGCTTTGTCTGTCTAGAGGCTGTCTACAATGCTTGAAGTACTGTAGAGAGGAGGTATAGTCCTCCTTCTCGTTATTTGTTATTGCAAACTTTGTAAAAGTGGATAAAATGTGTGCTGAAATGTGTATAATACCAAACTAATTTATTTCCTAAAAATGTCGCTGTAATTTCAGGCATATGGCTCAGGATGTGATATTGTCATTTTGGCAAGTGACTTTGAGTGTGTTCAGATCATTCCGGGTGCTAAGCATGGAAACATTCAAGTGAGCTGCGTGGAGTGTTCACATCAGCTGGGAAGGGTAAGGATTTTATCTCATGTTGAAGGGTGTATGTTTAAAAAAAAAACATGTTAACTGTTCTGTTGTGGGAAAATGATTGTTGGCAAATAAAAATAAATAGTAGTGAAGTGATACATTTTACTGGTTAATGCAGAAAAATGTGCTATAACAGTTTTGATCTGAATTAAGTTTCTGCAAAACATTTGTCATAGTAATTTTAAATACTTAAGACTATTTGCCATTGTCAGCAATTTAAATATCATCGAGCAGGGGAGTGATCACTAATAACTCTGTGGATTTAATGTCTAAAGATTAACATTATTAGAACATGTACAACCTTATAATTTTTAAAAGCTGCTGCTTTGTTTTATGTTTTATAAAGCTGCAGTATATTTCACACATTGTGATTTACAATAGCGGTATATAGGGTCTCCTAACTGATCTTTATCCCTTTCTGTTTTTTAGATTGCAGCCTCCTATGGGAATACAGTGTGTATTTTTGAACCAGTTGCTACAAATCTCCACAAAAGAAACAATGTAAGTACAGTGGTGTTTTATGTGTACCAATGATTGTCATTTGCTTTAAGTGAAAAAAAAATGCTTTGGACTATTTACTAATTACTGGTAATAATTATTAGTACTGCCCCAGCCTCTCATCTCAAATGTCAATAACACAAACACAAAAAAGTCTTATTGACATTACATAATCTTTTTGGAACCACAAGGGTATTTCAATATTGGTAAAAAAACAAAAAAAAACAAAACAAAAAAAAAGGTGTGCATTTTTATTTGAAAATAAATGGTTTACATAGAAATTGTTCCTTAAATTTGTGAAGAAACAGATAAAAAGAAAAGTAAAAAAAAAAAAAAAGTATAAAGCTTGACTATTGGACAAATACATTTTATATCTTTTAAGTTTGAAAGGCTTTCTGGCATGTGTACCATGCAGTGTCAGAAGAAAGGGAATGAGAATGATACTTATTTTTTATAGTGATGGCTTCAAAGTACGCAGCATTCAGTGTTGAAAGCATGTTTTATTTGCTAAAAATAACTTTTAATATCTATTATTTATTCATTATTTTCACCACTACGCATAAATGTGACAGTGACTCAGATGTGTTTATTTTTAAGTTTATTTTTTACTAACATGTATTTACTTTACCAGCAGCTAAATTATCAATGGCAAAAGACAGGACAATTTTTCCTCAGTTCTATGACCTACAATTTGGCATGGGACCCACAAGGTAACATGCATTTAATTTTTTAATTTACCTTTTTCATATTAAGAAAATATTTTATTAACCCGTTGTACTGTTCAATCCTACAAAAATCCTACAGAATCATATAGCACAGAAAAATCCTTTTGAGCTATACTGAATGAGGCAGATGGCTTATGATGTAATGCACAAAGCTATATTGCTATCTGTAGTCTCTAAAATGCTTGTCATAAATGGAGAAAAGACCATTAACAGCTTTATAATTTAAGATTAAGCCTGAGCTGGTACATTCATACCAAAAATGAAACATGTTACATTACATTCTTTAATAGAGAAGAAGTTACCTACACCTCTAATACAAGCCTTTAATTATGTTTTAGGAAGCATACGTGACATTAGATTGGTGATTAGTTGAATATGCCAGTTTAAAGTTAGATTTTAGTTTATAAAATTTATACAGATGTATGATTTCCTTGTTAGACAATGGTAGTGTTGCTTATTGACACACCCTTTATTGGATGACATTCTGCAGTTTTAACAAATCATCTTACACCTCCGAAATGTGTCTTTGATTTGTAAACCTACTTTTATGAAGCCTACATTTGTGACGCCCATTGTGCCATTCTTCATTGTTAATTTTGATCTGTGTTTCTTCTTCTTAGGTAACCGGATATTAACAGCAACAGACCGACTGCAGCTTTGGGCGCCGCCGTCTGGTGATGTTCTTTTGGAGGAGGATGATGGTCAGGCTGCAGATGATAAATTACCACCAGTCTTAAATGACTGGATATGTGTCTGGCAGTGCAAGTAAGTATTGTTTGTGATAGCTTACACAAAGATAATTACATTGCCTCCTGCACACAGATTGTATCACAAAGAAAAGTATAGTTTGTGTTTTAGACTGTATACTTAACGTTTGCCGTAAATGATACCTTTGTACGGTATGTTGCTGTGGACGGTTGCTGCATTTTCATATGTCTGTATGACAGGAATAGGCAAAACCTGACATAAAACAAACACATTCTGACAGTTTAATAACTGCAAAACAACACATGTTACATTTAGAGCAGCTAATCAAATGACTGGATGCAGTGAGATGACCAGTCAGTGGTTGCCTGCCGCAAAGTAGCACATCATCAGTTCTGTTGAAAAAGGAGAACATTAAGCAAGCCGGCTAGACCACAATAAAATAAGGAACTGTGAGTTTAAACTGTTATAAAGCTGAAGAACATTATTGCTAATAGCCAGTGTGACACGCCCTTCCTGCAAAAAGAGACTACTCCTTATGATAAAATCAGTATCGGTCCTTCTGGATCATTTTAGTTTTACATATGTACATTCCTTGGATTTCTGGATGTCTGTCATATTAAATAACACATGGTACATTTTACAGCTTTCTCAAGCTTTAAATAGGGATTTTTTTACTGCTATTTTTACAGACCCTGATTAGTACTAATTGAACTACCTTACCAAAAGTAACATTAGGTGGTCCAAGATGAGTAACTAACCATTAAAACTCAAGTAATTGCTTGAAGTGCAACGTGAAGTATCATTTATTTATAGTTTAGTGTCGCGCTAGTAGAACCAAAAGAGTGAATGCGAAGGTCACATGAGAAAAGTTGAAAATGTTCACTTTTTAATCTCTAAATAATGCATACTTTTTTGGTAATCTTTAGAAAAGGATACATTTTCATTTTAAGAAAATTCAGGGGATGTGTAAAACAATTCCGGTAACTTGCTGAAATTGTTTATCAAATTGCTAAGCAAGCTAAGAAGAATACAGCAAGTTTGTAAAACCCTGCCGACAAAGTTTAAAAAATCAACAGAACAGGTAATTCGGGTCAGAAAGTCACACTTCTTAAAAATAGAAAAAAAGTAGTAAAATTTTTGATAGTGTTGTTTTGATAGGATCTTGGTTTTTATTAACACTTTGTGGTCCAATGTCGGACCCTGTCCGACATCATCAAAAAGACGTAAAGCACAGGTCTCTGTCATTTTTCTCCGGAAAAAAACAAGAAAAGCTTTCAGTGGCCGAGTGAGACCAACAGGAGCCAAATGAAACCGAAAAAAAAGGGGGGCATTTCTCATAGCCCCATGCATTACAAAGATAACACAGCCATAACATAAAATGAGTGATCAGGAGAGGATTTATCAGTATGCAGTCTATAAAGAGGTATGTGAAAAATACAGCAAACAAGGGGTGGGGCTTGGCTATAGATACAGTACTGAGGGTTTTTTTGCGATTCAATGCCTTTTGAACCTGTTTTACTCTGAAAAAAAATATTTTAAGCACACTGTGTAAAATAAACTGCGCGTGTGAAAATAAATTGGATCGCTAAGGGTTAAGTTTAGGAAACAACACAAAAACAGTAAATTCACGTTAACAGACCATTTAGTGCATTGTAAGGTTTCACTTTTTTTTTTTTGTTGCTTCTACTTTTTCAGGACTGCAGTGTCTGTTCATATTATGAAGTGGTCCTCTGACGGTGAATACTTTGCAACTGCAGGGAAGGTAAGGAGAATCTCAAACTAGTCATTCACAGAGTAATGTAGGCTGTGTAAGATAACACTTGAGGTCACTAAAGGGAGTCTTGTTGCTGATTTTACACAAACATAGGGCCCTATTCACAAACGCATGGGTTATTTAAAGGATGTTTTAAGTATTTTGGTGAATTAAATAAAACCTCAGATAAACTGGTTTTGGCTTCTTTATCAACAAATACATTAAACCAGAAGTTTTAAAGTACCCCAAATAGGGACCATTGTAATACATTTCCTTGACCTACTAGGCTGATGTGCGTACATTATGTTTAATGTTCTTTTAAGATGGAAATAAAACCTGTATTTCTAACATATTCTTTTATTTTTTGCAGGATGACTGTCTATTGAAGGTGTGGTATCCAACCACTGGCTGGAAGTCTGCTGTTGTAATCCCATATCTCCCTGACAGAAAGTCAGACGCTGTCCATTTCTCCTTTGTGTACCTAGCACATCCTCGGACAGTGACAGGCTTTTCATGGCGGAAGACCAGCAAGTACATGCCTAGGTTAGCAACAACGTTCTGTTTGCTTTTAAGCTAAACAGGAGAAAGTGCTAACTTTTTAAGATGTATGCTATAATAAACATAAAGCATGCACACATTTTTTTTAATTTTTTTTGGTGACTTTGATACTTTATTACCCTGAATTAACATCACAGACTTGGATCAAGAAAATTACATTCATAAATAGTTCTCATTTCCTATTGCACTATACTGCGGACGGGAATGATAAAACCTATTTGACAAATAATAAATACTGTAAAAACCTTTGTATAAGTCTACTTTCTAGGTATTTTTAAGGGGTCCTAAAAAGGGTGGCGCGACTTATACACCGGTTGTACCTATAGGATTTTTCCTGAAATTGTTGTCTTAAAAAAAAAAAGGGGGGGGGGGGGGGGGGGGGGGGGGTTTCCGGTACATTTTTGTACTACCAGAATAGTCCCTCACACTTGTTTTTTGAGTTATGGTTTAAATTTGATATACAATGTGAGTAAAAAAGGTTTTTTAAAATATAAGAAGTCGTGATGAATGAGTGGTGCTAGATATTAACAGTTTATATGTATGTGTTTCTACAGAGGGTCTGTGTGCAATGTGCTGCTTACTTCATGTCAAGATGGTGTCTGTCGGCTCTGGTCCGAAACCTTGTTACCAGAGGATAGTCTTCTTGGTGGCCAAATTACTGAAAGCAGCACTAGCTCCAGCAGCAGCCTTCCCCATCTCGGAAATCAGAAGGATAAGATACAGCATGCTCTGGAGGTAAACCTTTGTGCTTGTGCGGTTTAATCAAAGTGATTAAATGGAAGGTACCGTAAAAATCGTTGCATAGTTATAATAATCGTTATATACACTTTTTTTTCTTTCTTCATGTACACTCATCTGGGTCGACAGGAGGTTAGTCAAGGGTCTGAAAGCTTGTGTTTAACATTCAAAATGATTAAGGGTATTGAGAGTAACTAATTAAAACTTTTAAGAGTGGATTTGTGTTTCTACCTAGCAACATGTCCTGAATGGCATAGATCCTGAAAAAATAATCAGGTTGCTGAAAAAATAATCGTGTTGCTAAAATTATGCTGGTACAGGTACAGTAGTTTAATATTAGACACACCAGCGCATACGTCGCACCTTATAGGGCCTCCCAAAAAAGCAACTATACACTGGTTTTTATGGTAATTAAATTAAGGTATCCTAGTCTTACAGGAAATATGTTCTGAATAGTTTGCTTTTATCCCTCAATGCAAATACCCAGCAGATAAAACTTGCAGATTTTCATATACTTGAAGCCGTTTTGCCAATAAGGCTGAATTGATTTTATATTTCATTGGTTTTGTGTCTTGCAGACAATTCACCACTTTAAACATCTGAGAAGAGGTCGGAGGAGATCTTCAGCTCTGGTCGCCCACACAGACCTGTTGCCGAGCCAGCTTGGCTCACATGATGTGCACAGGCAGATTTCTCACCATGCTAATGCACTCTGCCATTTTCACATTGCAGCAAGTATCAACCCTAGCACAGGTGACGTACCAACTGGGCTCTGTCTTCTATACAGAATATTTGTGGATGGCAATTGATTTCAAAAACCTAACATTGTCTAAGGAGGCAGTTTTTGTTCAGATACTTTTTGTTAGTCTATTATTTATAGTGATTGTGGTAGTTAAACTACTGTAAAGTAGTTACTGTAAAGAAAACCAATTATCAAGAAATATATATACATACATACATACATACATACATACATTCATTCATAAAACCTGCAATGGATAGAAATAAAAGAGAAATTATTACATTATTTTTTCCAGCTATTCCACTGGCTTTTGCTGGGACAGCTTTCACACCTGATGAAGGAAATGGGGGCTTTGTTGTTCATTGGCTTAACAATAAGGAACTTAGCTTTACATCTGCCATGGATTTGTTTATGCAGCAACTAAGAAAGATGTCTGAGCAGCAGGTGGAACAAGGATGTGAAGACCTTGATCAAGACATTTTACAGAAGTTTGATCCTGGCAAGTGCTAGTGTGTATATATATATATATATATATATATATATATATATATATATATATATATATATATATATATATATATATATATATATTAGTAGTGTGTGTGTTTAATTTATTTTGTTTCATTTTAATTTGCAAATGTACAAATTACATTTTTTAGTTTCTAATATTTTTTTTTCTAGATAAAGAATAATTAGCTTCAAATCTAGTTCATGTTCATACTAGATTAAAAATCAATAAAATCCCAAATTAAGGGAGCCTGTTTCTAAATTCATGAAAGCATTCAGATTGATAGAAGAGGGTGAAGCTTATTTGCATGAGCTGTTTATCACAGTTTAATGATTTCGAAATCTTAAAACATTCTAGAACTGGAAGATGTTTCAGATAAAGGGTCATCCGAGCATGAAGAAGGGGAACAAGAAGGAAGTACCAAGGCATCATCCCCTGGCTCCAGTGCTAGTGTGCCACTCCCCACAGTGCTGCTTGATCGGAAAATGGAGGCACTTGTTAATGAGTGGAACAGGAATCCGGATATGCTTTTTACAATTCATCCTGTTGACGGCTCATTTTTAGTGTGGCATGTAAAGTACTTAGATGAATACATCCCAGGAATCTTCAGACAGGTCCAGGTACTATTATGACATTTTTGTGGCTGACTAATTCCCCAAATGATGCTGATTTAAGTTTTGCATATAACATAAAACATACAGTTTTATATAGTTTGGAAATGCATTTTACATGACATGTAAGTTACTCCCTTTGTAAATTGAACTATCAATAATTGGAGAGTCAAAATCTGATGTGATTTATAATTTACATTTTAACTGCAATGTCTATGTGAAACGGGCAGTAAAATGCATGGCTTCCCATCTTCTTTTTTCAGGTTGCATTTTCTTCTCGCATTCCGGTAGCTTTTCCCACTGGAGATGCTAACTCGCTCAGTAAAAACATCATGGTGTATGCTTGTACAGTTACTGAAGAAGATTCAAGTGGTGCTGGGCAACAGAAGAAAATTAAAAGCATTCCTCACAGTGCATCAGAAACAAATGCACTTGGCTCTGGAACTGGCCATTCAGTGGTGCCTGTCATTAGTCCTGCAGTAATGATGGTGTCAAAACACATAGATGGATCCCTGAACCAGTGGGCTGTTACTTTTGCAGACAAGTCTTCCTTCTCATCAGTATTGACTGTCTCTCACAAATTTAGATATTGTGGACATCGCTTCCATCTTAATGACTTGGCCTGTCATACTGTACTTCCATTGTTGCTGACTTCTTCACATCATAACGCTTTGTTAACGCCTGAATCAGAGAACGAATGGGACGCTGAAAAAGTGAAGCAAAAACTACAGCCCTTCAAACCTCAGAAGGGTTTCTCGAGAAAGCAGCTGAAAAATGCAGCAACTCGAACATTTCATGACCCCAATGCAATCTACAGTGAGCTGATTCTCTGGCGTGTGGATCACATAGGACCCTTATCATGCACAGGAGGGGTGTCTGAGTTGGCACGAATTAACTCTCTGCATACTTCAGCCTTTTCTAATGTCGCTTGGCTTCCAACTCTGATACCAAGCCACTGTCTTGGTGAGTTTTGTATGGAAATGCCCTTGTTTTATTTTGTAATCCACATATTATAACAATACTCCCTTATAACGTAATTATAGGGTTTCTTGTGGGTGCCTTGTAATGCAAATGGAAGTATCTTATAACCAGCTCAGCAATATATTAGTATATTAAAAATAAAAAAAATAAAAATCTTTCTAAAGTTGTTGTTTTTGCTTGTTTTTAACATTCAGGAACTTACTGCAATTCTGCAAGTGCTTGCTTTGTGGCTTCCGATGGCAAGAACCTTCGGCTCTACCAAGCAGTGGTTGATGCTCGAAAACTTTTAGATGAACTTTCGGATCCTGAGATATCTGTGAGTTGATACAACTTGCTATCAATTTGTTAATTTTTTCCTAATAATAAATACCACTTTTTCAATGTCGTATTTTTAATTCACTGTAATTATTGCTCATATTCCCAGAGTGGATTAATGTAACTGTAAAAAATAGAATTCCTTAATTCTTGAAAGGATACATGAATTGATAATCAGATCCTTGTTTGTTTTTAGAAACTTGTTGGTGAGGTCTTTAATATTGTCAGCCAGCAGTCTACAGCTCGTCCTGGTTGTATTATTGAACTTGATGTCATTACAAACCAGGTATTTAAAAATATTTTGTATTTTTTGTTTGTTTGCTTGCTTGTTTTTTTTTTCTTTTTTTTAATAATCTTTGCCCAAATATTACGGGAAGGAAATAAAGCACTATTACTTCCAACATTGCTCCACACCTGGGGGAATGGAATGTTAAAATAGCTCACTTGTAAACCAACAAAGACGCATTACCCTTAATGTAATAAAGCATAGTGGACGCATTGTAAAGCATATTAAAAACATGTCACACTGGTAAATGCCTTGTATAACAATGGGAAAGTATGAGGAACCTGCAAAAGTATTGTGGTAAAATTCTATATGCTGTCATTTAGAAGGTTGCTTTTGTCGGTTATTTTGTCTGTTTTATGTTAAACGAATTTAAAGTCGTTGAAGAATTGTTTTGATAGTTGACTGCTGTTCATTTGCATTTAAAAATAATCAAAACTACAGTAAGAAAATCTCTTGGTCTTTTTTATTTGTTTTTTTAATATAGTGTGGCTCAACCACGCAACTTCTTCATGTCTTTCAAGAGGATTTCATCTTGGGTTATAAACCACGTGATGAGTCTGTAGCTTATGAGGATCTAGAATCTTCCAGTTTTCAGACAGAACAAGGTATTTTGTTTGTACTGTGTTCCTTTAATATACAATATTAAGAAGACATCAAGTTCTAATTAATTTAAAATATATATTTATGCAATTTATATATATATATATATATATATATATATATATATATATATATATATATATATATATATATATATATATATATATATATATAATATATATATATATATATATATATATATATATATATATATATATATATATATATATATATATATATATATATATATATATATAATATATATATATATATATATATATATATATATATATATATATATAATATAGTATATATATATATATATTATATATATATATATATATTATATATATTATATATATATATTATATATATATATATATATATATATATATATATATATATATATATATATATATATATATATATATATATATATATATATATATATATTATATATTGCAAATAATTTATTCTAAATTTTAAAGTTTCATAAGTGTTGTTTTTCAACAACAAACAATTGTATGATTTTTTATTTTTTAATGAGTGTTTACAAATACAACTCAGCTTTTGTTCAGTAAATGTAAAATAACATTACAATGATGTAAAATTGACAAGTTTGGAAATTGTATAAATATATGAGGATGGTTATATCTATATCGGTGAATTGGTCAGGGAGTACAGTAGTTGCAAGGGTAACACACCTTTTGCTGTACAGTACTGTATTTCCTCAGCTGTCAGATACATTTGGAGATATAAGGTTTTGTAAGACTGCCGATGATATATTCTATTGCCTGGAGGGTCAACGTGTTTCAAACAACATTGTTAATGAATTTGAATGAGCATATATATATATATATATATATATATATATATATATATATATATATATATATATATATATATATATATATATATATTATATTAATAGCATTTTCAATTTTACAGGGTACCGCCCTCCACTATTTTCAGAAACGTTTTTTCTTGTGGTAATTGCAAAGGACAGCAATAGACGTTCTGTTCTTCAAATGTGGCATCTCCATTTAAAATCTGTGCAGGCTTGTGCCAGTAAGTACTTTCATTAATATGTTTTTGGCTTCTGTAAAGTGTAGCTTTCTTTAAATAAACTTTGCAATATTTGAAATACAAGTCATGAGATAATAAAGTAATCCATCCTGTATCCGAGTGCGGTGGGACCAGAGTAAGGGTGGATATGTAAAAGGGTGGATAAATTAATCCTGTTTTAAATACCATTATACGCAGCTGTAACAATTACTATATTCACACAGTTATTGTTTTGAGATTCGGGAGATCCCCTAAATCCCTTGTTTAGAAAGATGCAGGGTATTAATTCTTGTGACAGAGTAGCTGTCTGCCATGTGGATGCGTGTGTTCGCTGTTGAGTGACAGGCAGGCAGTCAAGACGACGCCCCGCAGGCGAATATGATTTATTTACATATCAACACACTACCAGCAATGGTTGCTCACGGAGCACATACAACACATTGTACGAAAACCTTGGTAGGATCTACAATCTGTGAACTAATCATCTCTGTTCAATAATAAACTAACGTTGGTGAAGATATTGATCATGGCGAATAAACGGTTAGGGCAGATGTGACGGGCCAATATGCATCGGATTACTATAGTTATAATATTGTTTGAGCTATCAATAATCTGTTATAAAACCTGTTAAATTGACTTGCTGTGTGTGGTGACTGGTTAAAAAATTATTTCACTTAACAACTATGAAATGAACAATATATAAAGGTTTTACAGATAAACCTCCTGTTTTCTTGTTGTTAAAGGTAATACAACACCTGAGCAGACGTTTGAGAACAAGCTCACTGTTCCAGAGCAAAACAATGCAGAGTCTTCTCCAGATACCTCCCCTGGCCAAAGCCCTCTTCCACGCTCTTCTTCAACAGCTAATCTTCAGTCTGCGAGCAAGCTTATCCTGAGTTCCAAATTAGTATACAGCCAACCGCTGGATCTTCCCAATGACGTTGAAGTTATCCGTGCTACACCTTCAGCAGGTATTTTATTTTATTTGTTACATTTTCTTGCTCTCAGCTAGCAATATTATCTTGGTTCAGATTGCTGATTAATTTATTGTCCAAATTTCAACATATTTCAAATTACTTTTTTATACCTTGTGTATTGCTTTAAAAGCACTGTATTGTTTTTTGTCTGTTTTTGGGGTTTACTTATTGTGGTTACATTCCTCCTCTCCCCCCCTTTCTTTTGTTTTTAAAGGGCATCTTAGCTCCTCGTCAATTTACCCAGTCTGTCTCGCTCCCTATTTAATAGTGACAACCTGCTCCGACAGTAAGGTTAGGTTTTGGCACTGCATTGTGGAAATTGATCCAAGTTATGAAGATCCTGAAGAAGGACGCATTTACCGATGGGAACCATGGTCTTTAATGAACGAAGAAGATGACAGCAACAGTGCAGTGTGTGTTACAGGGAGGCCAGTGGCTGTCAGCTGTTCTTACATTGGTCGCCTTGCAGTTGCTTTTAAACAGCTAAAGCAAAGCAGTGGTTGTATATCGAAAGAGTTCTCAATGAACGTGTCTATATTTGAATGCGAGTCAACTGGAGGGTCTGAGTGGGTGTTAGAACAGACTATTCACTTAGACGATTTAGCAAATGTGGGACATGCTCTGGACCCCAGGGTCAGTGTTGATAGTAACTTGTGTGTATATAGCAAGTCAGATTTGTACCTTAACAAAGACCATCACCTGACTCCAAATATAAAACATTTTGTTCACCTTGACTGGTTATCCAAAGAAGACGGCTCACACATACTGACTGTGGGGGTTGGATCCAGCATATTGATGTATGGCAGAATTTCTGGCATTGTAAATGAACAAACCAGCAGCAAAGATGGTGTTGCTGTGATTACTCTACCACTAGGTGGAAGCATTAAGCAAGGAATAAAATCCAAGTGGATCCTTCTGAGATCCGTGGACTTGGTATCCTCAGTGGATGGCAAACCTTCCTTACCAGTGTCACTGTCTTGGGTAAGGGATGGGATACTAGTAATAGGAATGGACTGCGAAATGCATGTCTATGCCCAGTGGAAACAAGACAAGAAACGCTGTGGTGAAACTGAGGGTGACAGTCTGTCATCTTCTGAAAACATAGCAGGCCAGGTTGACTCAAGAGGATTTGACACAAAAGCCTGTGCAATGAAACACAGTGTTTTTGATGGACCTGCTACTGCAGGTGATGCTTTCGCAGCTCCTACTGTTCTTCAGGATGGGGGTCTGTTTGAAGCTGCACATTCTCTTTCACCTACTCTTCCCCAGTACCATCCCACGCAACTCTTGGAGCTCATGGACTTAGGGAAAGTTCGCAGAGCAAAAGCCATTCTTTCTCATTTGGTGAAATGCATTGCTGGGGAGGTGGCGATTGTGAGAGATACAGAGGCAGGAGAAGGAGGAGCCAGGCGACACCTTTCTCGGACCATCAGTGTAAGTGGCAGTACAGCGAAGGACACAATCATAGCTGGAAGAGATGGAGTCCGTGACTACACTGAAATTGACTCAATTCCGCCATTGCCATTATACGCCTTGCTGTCTGCTGACTTGGACACGTCCTATAAAATTGCAGACGAAAGTGGAAAAGTGCGCAAAGGCTCAGAGAGTCAACGAAAGCTATCAGGAGATCAATACGAAGACCTGTTTCAGGTTCAAGCTGTGACCACTGATGACTTTGTTAGCTTTGCTACTGAAAAAAAAGAAAGCAAATCCAGAGTTATTAATTTGTCACAATATGGTCTGACATACTTTGGCCCAGAGCATGCTCGAGTTTTGTCAAGCCATCTGATGCATTCTAGTTTACCAGGGCTAACTCGCCTTGAGCAG
>NC_054552.1:27156031-27161031 GCF_017654505.1 Polyodon spathula
CTGCTGATCCGAAGACATTTCACATCACCAGAAGGGTCATTGTCCACCGTAGGACTTACAGCTGAGAAAAGCAATGCCGATGAAATCAATCTTATTGAGAGAAAACTGTTCTTTACAACTGCAAATGCTCACTTTAAAGTGGGTTGCCCTGTACTGGCTCTTGAGGTCCTTTCTAAAATACCAAAAGTCTTTAAAAACACAGGATCCTCTCTAAGCAAAGACACAAATGTTAGCGCATCACAGCCACTAGAAAATGGCGGAAGAGCTAGTGACTTGGATTGGTCACAGACTGGGGCAGCATCCTCTACTCTAGACTGGGGAAGCAGCAGTGAAGCTGCTACTGCTGTTGACTGGAGCCAACCTCTCGTTAAATTGGAAGATGATGGATTGCAGCTCGACTGGGAAAATGACAAAGATGATGAGGAGGATGATGAGGATGATGTTGGTTTAACCATGAAGGATTCCAAATCTGATGAAAAGATTACAAAACAGAAAGATGAGTCAATACCAAAACCTCCAGGTCTACTAAGGGGTGATTCTGCCTTCGAATCTGAGGTTGATGTCATTGCAGAACAGCTGAAATTCAGAGCATGTTTGAAAATACTGATGACTGAGCTAAGGACATTGGCTACAGGTTATGAGGTGGATGGAGGGAAGCTCAGGTTTCAGCTTTACAACTGGTTAGAAAAGGAGATCTGGGCACTGCACCAAATCTGTAACTATAAAGTAGAAGGGAAGGATTCCACAAATGAAGTGGACAAATGGAAAGACAGTGATTCAATGGAGCTGGAAGGTGCTGTCTACAAGTCTGATGCTGGGTCGTACGAACGTCACCAATTAGAGCGTCAGAGGTTACAAGCAAAGCAAGAACATACTGAAAGGCGCAAGGGCTGGCTGAGAAAGAATCAGGCACTTCTCCGAGTGTTTCTGAGCTACTGTAGCTTGCATGGTGCACAGGGAGGTGGTGTTGCATCAGTAAGAATGGAGCTCATCTTTTTGTTGCAAGAGTCACAGCAGGTAAGACAAACACGTGCGGCTAAATGTGTCTACAAATATAATCTTTTTTTTATTATTTTTTATTTTTTCCAGATATGATGTAGTTTTAAGTTATACTTTATTCCTTGTGTGTCAATACTTTTTGACAGGAAACCACAGTGAAGCAGCTACAGTCTCCTCTTCCATTACCAACAACACTGCCTTTACTTTCGGCAAGCATAGCTGCAACCAAGACAGTCATTGCCAACCCAGTTTTGCACCTGAGTAACCATATCCATGACATTATGTATACTATAGTTCAGATGGACTCTCCACCTCATCCAAACATTCACGATGACAAGGTAAAGAAACATATACAGCAGTGGAGTCAGGTCTTTGGTTTGATTTTGTTTTAGTGACATAAATTTTTATATATATATTTGAAGTTGATTTTGAGGAGGAAATCAGTTTTGATATTCATATTTATTAATGAATATCACACAAACTGTAGAAATGAATATGTTGTGAATAAGATTCAAAATTATCACCTTAAGTTTTTTTTTTTCCCCAAACTATAATGTATACTGAGTAAATATAATACAATTTGTGGAACAAAAATTGTAAACCACATTTTATGTAAATTTACTCAAACAGCATAACTTAACTGAGCAATACAGAACATGCATTGAAGTATAAATACAAAATTTAAAGCAGATTTATAAGAGTATAATTCACTTAAAATCCACTTGCCAAGTTTTTAAAATAAATCCCTGAATATGAAGTTGTGTTTCTTACAAGCTGTTACTCGGCAGGTATTTTGTTTACATGTGATATGTTTACTTTTTCTTCAACTCATTGATTTTTTAAATTTTATTTTTATTTATTTATTTATTTATTTAAATATATTTTCCCATGCAGACTTACACATTACACACTCAGGCAGCCTCACTTTCTGCTTGCATCTATCAAGCGCTCTGTGATAGTCACAGCTACAGGTAATTACAATCCCTTAATTACTGTCATTAAGTGTATTACATGTAATTGTCTTAATTTAATTAGTTCAAACAAAGCAATCAAATGCATGTATAGTTGTTATGCAGTTACACATTATTTTTGTCTGTGTGTTTTTGTGTTTGTGAAATGAAGCAGTCAGACAGAAACAAGTCAGTTCACAGGAATGATTTATCAAGGCTTATTATTAAGTGAAAGACGGAGATTACGGACGGAAAGCATTGAGGAACATGCAACACCAAGCTCTCTTCCTGCCCAGTGGCCAGGTGAGATAACAAACCTGTTGCTTGCTTTATTGAACGGTGCACGATATTTCGCTTAATGTATTTGTCATAACCTCAGTGCAGTTGCTTAGTCTATTTTCAGTTTCTTTTGCAAATTAAGTGTATCTGAATTAATTGTCCAGTGTTTAAAGATGTGTTTAGTTTTTTTTTTTTTTTTTTGACTAAAATAGGCGGTGTGCTGTTAGTGAGACTTTTTAAAATACATACTTTTCGATAGAGAATATTGAGTTAAATGGTCAGTTTAAGTAAGGTACGCAGGCAAGATGCAGCTGGATTGACATATTGCTGCACAAGACAAGCTGGTGTAACACCACAAGAGGGCAGAGTGGCTGCCCATCAGTGGACTTTTTAGCTTTCTGTGGGCTTTCTGTTCTCAAGTAGTGCATACCAGCTTGTATTCACCCATAATGTATTGTGGATTTCAAGTCAGATTCTAAGAATTTCTGACTCAGATGGAAATAAGGCTGCCATTTCAGGTTTTACCATGAGCTTAATTACCAAGTATATGTAACTAGCACATTCAGGAGTCTGTTATTAAGCTGACATTTAAGCCCTGGAATGTCTGAAATTACTGTGCAATGGTAGTCTTATGTCGACTCCAATTGAGAGAAATTATATACTTAGACTTTATCATGAAGAATAGATAAGAATGGACAAGATCAGTAGTGAGAGTGCCAGGATTTCTTGGCTAGTATGCATTTCGTTTCCATGTTGGTAAATGTTGGTAAAATGGTTGATTTTATTATGTATTTATATCTGCAGGTGTCACATCACTCATTAACCTTGTAAAGTCAGCTCAGGATGAGGATCAGCCCAAGCTGAATGTGTTGCTATGTGAAGCAGTTGTGGCTGTCTACCTCAGTTTGTTGATCCACGGTCTTGCCACCCATTCTAGCAATGAACTTTTTCGATTAGCTGCCCACCCGCTGAATAATAGAATGTGGGCGGCAGTGTTTGGCGGAGGAGCAAAACTGATAGTCAAACCTAAAAGGTCACCAGAAATTGCACCAGGTGAGGGTTTTATATTGTTATGGTTAATAGTCCTTAAATGTAACAAAGGGGGCTCGGTTGTTATCCCTCTGTGATATAGTGGAGTCGTTTGTCTACATATCTATCTGTCTGAACCTCTGTATGTCTCATTCACTATGCACTTTTCAAAATCTAGAGAGCCGCTTATGCAGTTGTGATGAAAGAATATTCTTTAGCAACTGATGTAGAATCCTGGAAGTTGTATGGCATGTGTAATTGAATGAATGAAAAACAGAATTTAAAAGAAAAAAAGGATTTTGTAGTAAAATACATTTGTAAAATGTAGTAACTATTCGAATGCATCATGCTGAACATGGATTTTACTTTGCAAAATGTACTGAATACAGGTAAAAGAGAACCATTACCTATGGTAGGGCCAGAGCAAATTATACCCTCAATTACTGAGCCACAGGCTGCATTACAAACCACTTTATCTACCTCTGCGAGTGCCATTGAGTCTTCCTCAGAAGAATCCTCTGAGCAGATGTGTGAGTAAAAGAGGTGCTGGTTGCTGTGCAGTGGTGGTTTTCGTGTGTGTGTGTGTCTATATATATATATTATATATATATATATATATATATATATATATATATATATATATATATATAATGTGTGTGTGTGTGTTGGTTGCTGTGCAGTGGTGGTTTTGAGAGAGAGAGAGAATAATAATCCTGATCTTAAATTAAATAAGTATTATTAAAAACCTTTTTTCCCCTCTAGACATTTTCTCTAGATAATTTATATTGTTCATAGCTTTCAGAAACATATCTAATAAAATATAGATAGATGGATGGATAGATAGATAGATAGATAATGTGAAATGTGAGTCATACATGAGCAGTACAGCTGTACATGCTTTTTGTGATGTGGTAACACATTTAATATGAAGCATAGCTTTAATGTGTTTTTCATAGCGGTTTGACATGTGTTCTTTAATTTGCAAATGTATTTTTAGTATGCTTATCAAAATAAAATACACTATGTGTAAACTATGATAAATAAGCACAATATAAGTGTTTATCACCTGTATTTTTTTAAAACTCAGGACATTGTTACAAGGACCAGTTTATTGGTAGTCCAATTTAAAATATCAATACAGTAATATAGCATCATTTAATACAGTTTTATAAACTACTTTAAGATATTATTGTAAAAAACACTTTTATGAACACAGTTTAAAGTTTGTGTTGTGTAGTCCCCTTATTTCCGTTCATACAGCGTAAGATGTACCGTGTTTGTTTTTACTGCATTTCATTGTTCTGTTTCATATGCTTTTTTCGACTGTGATTGTTAGCCACAGTGGTCACTGATGTAATGACTCAGGACAGTACGGAAGGTTTGTAATCGCACACCAGTGCAGTGTTCCTTTTTTTGTGAAGTGATGAGTTATTAGATGGTAGATTTTTACAGAAATCATTTTGTATTCGTGTCCTCAGAAACCAATGCAGTGGGTGGTCGACTGAATAAAATTTTATATATATATATATATATATATACACACACACACACACACACACACACACACACACATATATACAGTGGCTTGCAAAAGTATTCAGACCCCTGACAAATTCTCTCGTATTACTGAATTACAAAAGGTACATTGAAATTTCGTTCCGTTCGATATTTTATTTTTAAACACTGAAACTCAAAATCAATTATTGTAAGGTGACATTGGTTTTATGTTGGGAAATATTTTTA
>NC_054552.1:28286031-28296031 GCF_017654505.1 Polyodon spathula
CAACTGTTTCTGTATAGTCCTATATGTATGTATGTGTATATGTCTTCATATATTTCATTTTTTCTCTGACTCTTCAAGAGCCTACCACCTCTAGGTCCTTGAGTCACAGACTGAAACGATAAAGCTGATACTAGCTTTCCTTTTCTGCTCTGAACCTTTTTTTTTATCTTGGGACCCCTGGTGGCTATATCGGGTTATAGCGGATATAAGTGAATGAAGGCCAAAAGGTTTTTTTTTTTTTTTTTTTTTTTTTCTGTTTGTTTGCATCTGCAAATTTTGATTTATCATGGAAATTAATCATTCTAGCAAAAAATAAGCTAGAACTATAAAAACAAAACAAAACCAAAAAAAAAAAAAAAAAAAAAAACTACTGCAATCTGCAGGTGTGTCATTGCTATAGTAAGACTCGAGTTGTTTTATAACTTCCTGTCTTCCTTGTGAAACTATTGTACCCTAGTTAAGATTCAGTTTTCTGTCTGAAGAATGATATTTTGCACCAGTCTATCTATATACACAGTGTATCACTGGCCAAGGCAAGAAGGCAGAGAATTTGATAAATATGTTTGTTTTTTCTCTCTCTTAACTCATCACTTGTATCTCTCCCGAGCTAATGCTTAAAACTGGATCGCAGTCTTTAAGTCTGTGTTGTAATCGTTTATTGTATTAACACAATTCTGTAACCTGTTTTTGTGATATTAGTATTGGCTCAGCTCTCATTTTAAAGTGTATTTCATTTTGAAGAGCATTTAGTGATTTAAGTGTTTTTTTTTTTTCAAACTCTAAACGTGTTTTCTTTCCCACGCATTCAGCCCTGTTGATAAAGCTTTGAGTTATTTAAAGACTGCATTATTAAAAATAATGGTATGATGAATTAAATGTGTATATTTTCTATAAATAAGTATACTTGAAAAGACACCACAACTTAAATTTTGCACTTCAGAATGGTAATGAGTTAAAATTCTTAGTTGCAAAGTAAACATTACTGTACAGAACCATTGAGCATGGCTGGCTGAATACGCCAGTACAGCACAAGGTTACTTAAATACATTTTGATATTCTATTATGATTTTACACCATTGTTCTCGCATTTACAAAGTACTGCATTTCCTCATGCCTCTCTGTTAATGACCGTTTATCTGGATTTAAAAAAAAAAAACAACAATGTAATTCTCATGATATCTCAAGGGTGATTTAAAATCAATTAAGTTGCCTCTCTTAGGCTGTAAGAAGCCAGCCCTGGCCTCCTGTGTGCCAACGGAAGGTAGGCCTCTAGACAGATTGATAAAATACTCTTGTATGCGTCTGTAACCCCTGAAGGTTAGCTCTGTTGTAAATTAAGACGAAAGATGAGGTTAGATGAGGGAAACCATTTATGCTCAGTCACTTTTGAAATGCACTTTTCAAGAGCTTATTTAGACTGCTATCCCTGAGCTTAGTGGATAAATAAAGGGATTTCAAATGGCATTACAAGGGAGAATCTGACCCTAAAGGCACCAGCAGAGTCAAGGGAACACCAGTTACGCCCTGTCTAGTAGGACATTGAGTGAATTGCTGGGTATTATGCTGACATACTGTAGAAATGAAATCAGTAAGATAATAATTTTTAGTTTAAATGCGAGATACAGAATTCTGTAATTTGAAGGACTGTGTTTGTACATTTGTTTTAATGGGACAGTTAGGAGCAGCTTATGGAAATGGTAATGCAATGATTTTGTATATAAAAAAAGAAAAAATTGTAATTATTACTGTTTGCAGAATATTAAGTTTGCCCCAGAGTTTTCTAAATCATAAGTGGATCCCCCATAAGTGGATTAAGCTATATACAGTCATATGTAGAGAGCATAGCACTGGGATTAAAAACCTGCTCATAAATGCTAGTGTTATAAACCTTAGGACTGTCCTATCATAATACATTTTACAAATCCTTCAGTACATGCTTTTATGCATGATGTCCTTTCATAAGCTCATGACTTGAGTATAAAATGACATGGTTTATAGATGCTAGAGAATCTGGGTTGTTTTTTGTTCTTCTGGTTTTTAGACTTTCTTAAACCTACTGGGCTTCGCACTAACCTCTTGGATTTGCGAGCTGATATGATGTATATATTTGATGCAATTAGCTCTCTTCTTGCTAGGTATTGTTCTGAATGAATTCTACCAGCACTTCTCATCTGTTTTTCATCTTCTTTTGATCAAACGTAATGAGTTTCCAGGAAATTAAATTATGCAGTCATTTGGTGACAATGCAAAGTGTGTGCCGAGGGTTTCTGCATACAGAAGCTGCAATGTAGCCCCCGAACAGCATCGTCACTGCATTTTATACAAGGCAAAAAAATTCAATGGCTTCTAATGTCTTGGTTTGCTATTTTGTAATTGTTCCTCGAGGCTCCATATCAAGTTAATGTCCTTTTGTGCACTGTTGCTGCAGCAGGTGTCCTGTTTGTTTTTTTTTGGTTTTTTTTTCCCCCACATTCCCTAGAGAGCCTTACCCCTCCTCCTCTTGTAAGAACACAGCTGTGGCAGTGGCTATACCAGTGATTATCATCAGGTGGTGACCAGGTGTAGAATCTGTTAGGTAGCACAGACACACAGGTCACAGGTGTTTCTGTGCTGCTCTGTCCAGTCCCTTTACTGCTTGGAGGGATCTGCCAGTCTCCTGCCTTCCCCTACCTTGCCTTGTCATGCCAAGACAACACCCCCAGCTGTCAGAGTCTCGGATGATATCCGAATGAAAAGGGCATTAGTGGAGCTATTTGTAACACTTCCAGAGGGATGAGATTGTGGCTTTTTATTATCTTTCTATTTGTGAGTTGTGTGTGTTTTTTTGTTTCTTGTTACATATATTTACAGCAATCATATTATTGTATATCTTATTTTTAAGTTAAACAGTTCAGGTTAATAGAGGAACGCACACATGGGGGTGAAAATGTATGACGTGAGATGAGTGATGGTGGCAGGATGCAGTTTTGTAGTTATAGCCTGTCGCTGTGCTTAGCTCCTGGGCATGTTTATCTGTTACTGGACTCGGCGAAGCGTGCAGAGCTGAAAGGGCACACTTTCACCTCTGGAGGTCCCTGTCTAGGCACTTGTAGCTGTGCTGCAGGCCTGCCCAGCTGCACGGGGATCAGCTGGATGGAGCTGTGCATTCTCGCGTTTTGAATCTGCCTGTGGGTGCCACTGGCTACTTCAGTGGGTATGGGGGAGGGCCAAGCACTGATGATGTAACAGGTTTATGAGGGCAGCTGCTGCGCAGCCTGCACAATAATTACAACTATCACCATTCCAAATAGCAGAGAGCACCAAACACTTGTATAATTAAATTCTAATGTTTTGTAATGACCTAAATGCGTGGTGCTTTTATTTTTATGTTCTTAGAAACCATGACTGTCATTTAATTTTTTTGCTGAGTATAAACAGAGGACTACATGAACGTTCATTGAGTATTGTAGTTATTCCACAAATGAGGGTGGCCAAAGCGCAAATGTTGTTTACGGCCATGTTACTGAGTCAAGTAACCAAGGAAGAGTATTGTGTGTGTGTGTGTGTGTGTGTGTGTGTGTGTGTGTGTGTGTAACTGCTTATATCAAGCACTGTCTGATTTCCCGTGCTGTCATTCTGTTGCTTGATTTGATTTTTAATCTCATAATAAAGGTATTCAACACTGGATCTCTCAACAATCGTTTTATATACAGTGTAAATCATTACAAAACTGTGGTCTATTATTCGGGGTATACAGTAGCTGGACAATACTCTGGTAAATATTGCTAGTTTAAGATACCAGTAACTTGTGTGTTCTTTTTTTTTTTTTTTCTTTTACCTGAAAGTCAAGTATACTGTATTCTCAATTGACCTTTTTTTCTTAGAAAGTAAGAAAAACGAGAGTGCTGCCAGAATAAAATAAATAAATAAATAATAATAATAATGTGTGAAACTTTTATTAAATAAGACTGCAGATGTAATTAACAGGCAGCGATTCTGATGGCAAACCTCAAAAAGATCAATTCATTGATTATTCAGCTGGTAGCTTGTAATCAATTACTGCAGTTAAAAGCTTTTTAAAATATATTGACCAATTGACTTGTATCACAGCATCATTATTAATCACATATTTCAAAACACACCAGAGAATATGTATGCAATAAGTCCCGGCTGGCCGTCCGTTTACGTCGAATATACGGACGCCTCTGGGCGTTGTGAAGTCTGTATATTCAACGTATATGGACGCCCTGAAGGGCTTTATTGCATTTATAATCCAGGTAAAACAGTGGATTTGAAGGAAAAGCATAAATCATGTTTAAGGCAAAAAATGATTAGTGTTTTTTTTTTTTTTTTTTTATTAAATAGCCTTATGCCAAATAAAGTAGTCCCATGTATAACTTTGAACTACACACTAAATTGAGGGGAGCACATTAATTCAATTAAAACATGTCAAAGAAAGTACATCATTTTTTTTTCGATAGTAGGCACATTGCCTATTTTTTTTTTTTTCTCTTCCTGTCAATGCAGAACAGACGTGAGGAATAAAAATAAATTCAGTGACGTCTCGGATTTTTGTAATTTGTTCAAGATCTGTGTCAGGGACAGGTGGATAATGTGCATAATTTTGTGTTTTTCTTTGGCGTTTATAAACCGCTAAAAATACATTATTTGAAGTGGCAAAGTTGGGGTGAGTGAGCATAAAGACAGCTATTTATTTATTTAGTTGGGATTTTTTTTTCTGTTTTGCTATCTTCTAGTTCATTTTAATTATTCTTCATCCAAATCGGAATGTCTTCTAAGTACTTTTGATTTTTTTGCAGGTAATTGGTCACTCAGTTTCATACTTACAGCTTTACATCTGTAAGTGAGTGTAAGCAAGATGGCTACCAATACTTGGTTTAAATTCTGTGAGGCAGCGCAATGATTTAGAATATGTGACAAGGCTCCAACTGTCCGTGTCCGTCCAACATACGGACAGCTGGAACCTTGCTCGACCAATCACATTGCTTGTTTCACGTTCCATTACGAGCCCTGGATTATAAGAACTGACGACGTTCATGAAGCAGAGCCTTGAGTATAACAGCATGCTCACTATCTCCAGTACATCAGTATCAGAACTGAGTCGCACTGTACAATATCAACAGTAAGAAAATAAGCAGGGTTCAACCCTTACAATAGAAATCCATTTGTGTGAGTGAAGAAGTTACTTCACTTACATCTTTATTCAAACAAGTTCAGCTTTCTTTGCTATGCAAATTGTTCTTAGTTTGAGGAAACATATTCCTCTTGGAATTCATTTCTACAATCCTCTGCTTCCACTCTGCCAGTGGAAAATTTACCAGCAGCTTGACCTTTTTATATTTGTACAAACAGCCTCTAATGAGCGCCATACATGCTTTGTATGACGCTGCAGATTTTTAAGGGTGATTATTATTATTTTTTTTGTCTTAGTCAAGGCTTTAAATCTGCATTTGATATGCCAGTAAAGGTTTTTAAACCTTGTGTACACACATCCTTTTACAGTTTAGACTTCTATCTTTATACATTCTATAATAATAACATAAATAAATAATGCATTTATATTTACACTGAGCTGCTACTGGCAGGCTTTCACAACTGGGGATGAAAGACAGCAGCCGATTTCTGAAAGCACACAACACATCTGCTAGCATTTTTTTGTCTGAGATGTGAACACTGATTTTTTGGAATGCTGAAAGGGTAGGATCAAGCCAAAACAACAATGTCTGTATCCCAGCTCAGTTTTGGTGCCATGGGATCATTTCTATCCATCGGGTAGCTCGGACAGGACATTGCTGATGGAACTAATATTACAAACCTTTATTCTTTCCTGTCCCTCGTGCTCTGTGCATGTGTTCACTTGCATTGCTTCATGGCTTCAACCAAGACAAAATTACATTCAGTTAGACGGCACGTCCCCTTGACTTGCGCACTACCCAGTTTGGTATCTTAGCATTGAAGATACATTTCAAATCTTTGTCATGTACATCATTCATTGTGATTTATTGGGAAGTTTTCCATGTTATGGTCTTGTACAATGGATGTAGGTTTTTTTTTTTTACTCAAGAAGTCGCATTAATTACCGTTCCATCTTTTTAGATGTAGAACATTTTGTGTTTGTCTGTTTGTCATGGGTAAATGCTCATGCTTTTTGAAGTGGGTGACATTTGGCAACTTTAGCAAGCCTAACCCCACTGATAATCACAGCTCCTCCCTGTCTCCATTGTGTTCTCCTTGGGCTTAGAAACAGCTTTGTCCCCTGGCACAACCATGCAGCTAATGCCAATAAAAATCTTTGAATGTTAAATAAAAGAGCAAATTGAAGGGCAATGATTCATTAGGAAGGAATTCTTTGTCAGAACAAATGAAATCTCTTATTTCTATTAACCTATGTAATAGCTGCCCTGACTTCTGTGTCTCTGGGTTCTTACTTATAAGACGGCTATTGGACTTTGAATCATCAGAGGTGTTTTCAGATTAAACTGCTTATGTTGTGCTCCGTGTCATAGCTGCCTTGCATCAATTTTGCTCCAAATACGATCTGAATGATTTAACTGGAAATTATGCAGATGGAGTGGGGAATGTGATGTGAACCGCAGTGCTTAAGGAAACTGCCAAACAGAACAGCTGGGGCTTGAACATTTGGGAATATCACATTAACACAAGCAGTATCGTCATGGCAGTTGTTAAACTTTTATCGTAGTAGATTTTTGGTGGTTTCAAGACAAATGCAGTGCTGCTCTTTGAATCATGCTAAAAAGGAAAGCCCAGAGATTACCGTGTTAATTCTTTAACCTTCAGTTTTTATTCTTTTCAAGTGAATTGTTCATTGATCTAATTTATTTAATATTTCAAATCTTTGTCGTTGAATAATACTTGGCACAAGTCACACTCTTCACATTCTCTCTTCTACTATTAACTTATATATTAACATGAGTCCCGTGGTTCCGAGGGAGACCAGCGCACGCGAAAGGCTGTTCTAATTAAGTTATTTTTATTTATTCTCACAAAAGCCACAAAAATGTAATTTAATCAGATTAGTGGAAAAAAGGTGTGCACTCCGGTTTGAAACGATGGGCCTTTTCAGATAGTGAGTTTGTGTGTGTGTGTGTGTGTCTATATATATATGTATATATATATATATATATATATATATATATATATATATATATATATATATATATATATAACATGCTGTTAAGAAATCAAAAGATTAAATTATATTAGAAATCTAGTTACTTTTTATTTGGTAGCTTAAATACCTCTGCCCAACTACTTTTAAATTCTGCCCCCAGTAGTTAATAAGCCTAGTACTGATCTAACCAGAAGCAGCAAAGTAGAGTGATTGAGGACCCACATGATAGGTTGTTAAACAGGTCAATTAAATATTAGGAAAATGTAGATGGTTTAGGGGGCAAAGCATGTTGGTAGAGTCATCTGTAAAAGTCATTTCTGACACTAATACAGCTTACGTCCTGTAATGTAGCACGATGTGGTTTCCCATTAAGCTGCAGCTGCTTTTAAGTGTTTTGTGTTGTGTTTTCATGGATGGCAGTGGTGTCAGTGTAGAAACATGTACAGATTTTATTTAAAAAAAAAAAAAAAAAAAAAAGAAAGTGTTACTGCATTTTAAATTAATTTGGAACAAGTCTTTTTTTTTCATTGCCAGAAATAAGTTACAATGTGTACTGCCAACTGCAAAACAACAGACCTACAGATAATCTGGCCTTGAACACAAGCACTTTGAATACAAATTCCCACTTATGAACAAAAAAAAAAAAAAAAAAAGGATTGCTATTAATAAAATATCAGAACTGAATAATCCTTTCTTTTTGGTTTTTAAGTTTTAAAAGGTTGGTGTTTAAACCGTCTAAAAAGCTAATGCTATTTTATAATGTACGCTCGCGCACACACACACACACACACACACACACACACACACACACACACAAAAACATGAATCTGGTTAAAAGCAGATTAAACGAAGCTTTAATCATGATTACTGTGCATCTGTATATTACTCATTATAAAATATTACACAGTAATTTGATGTACCTCGGCAGCAGTGGAAGGATAATTAGATGTTATCTTTAGGTCTGACAGGATGTGAACGGTCTGCCTGGAAGCAGCAACGCTGTGTATGATTCCCTCCTGCAGAGGAGGTTCAGAGTGACAGCAAAGATATTCCACAGATGAAAGCATGTCATGACAGTTCTATCGACTTCCTCATAGAAGTTTAAGAGCTCCAGTAAAAACAAGAATTCCAGGTCTCATTTTCAGGTGTTCTTCCAGTTTATGCAGAGAAATACATACCTGAATAAATAATAAGTAGGGCTGTCACTCGAAATTTTGATTGGTTAATTTATGGGCATTAGTTGTTTAATCAGCAGATTAATCTGTGCACATTTTTCATAAAGGTAACGATCTTATAGATTGTCCTGCATCGTAACGAATACTTAAAAAATCAATAATCAAAAAAAATAATAATAATAAACCCAATGGGATTTGGTCATTTTTATTATTATTTTTATTTTGGTAAATGTAACAAATGTTACCTTTCCATCCTATTACCCCAATAAAAAAGATTTAGGGGCCAGAGCAGCACAGTTAGGGCTACTGTTTAACCACACTGGGGTAACCCGTAAACAGCAAAATTATTAGCAATGCACAAACATGGAAACAAAAACCACTCCAAGGTTTATAACTAAATCAGTAGTTTGTTGTGTTGGTCAGGATAAATGCGCCACGCTGGATTCTACCACAGTATTCACTACAGCTGGCTACAATACACACGAGTAACTTTGAAAACACATGTTTGGCAATCATTTAAATCAAGATAGATAAACATTCCAGTTCCAAATATGTATGTACATCCATAGCACACTATCAGCAAGACCACAATTATGATGTTTACACAACTTGAACCCTTTTTATACACGCTTAAAACCAGTCTCCTACCACTTTCAAATCAACACTTCCCTAAATAGCAACACACATTTTTCTCTACCCAGAATGCACTTTTAATATAACTATTTTAATTGTAAAAAAAAAACAAAAAAACAGTTGATTAATCGGTTCGATTTTTAACCTGTTAATCAGAACAGCCCTAGTATATATATATATATATATATATATATATATATATATATATATATATATATATATAAAACAAAATTTATTAAAAATGTTTAATGTATTTTTCTGTTATTTATTAGTTTAAATGTATTTAAAGCCGACGACAGTCACACAAGCAGCATTAAAATTGTAAATGTTAAATTTAACACAAGCTGAAGGGCTCAATATTAAACATTACTCCAGAGTTTTATTCATATTAAGTCTTATTTTTTGTTTTCTATTGGCTCACCCGCTGTGACTTTGTCAGGGTGGTTTAATTGGATATGGTGTTTAGTGACCTACATTTATACACACAGTTAGCCACCTTTCCATTGGTCTGCCCTTTCCACTTACAGACACATGCAGCCATCCTCTAGTTTACTCTCCTAAGCTGCTTATTGTGAAGGTGCTTGACCCCATTTCTGGGTTTCTTTTCTTAATTAACTTAGTGCTTTTTACCATAACATCAACAGCATTGGGTGTACTGGCAAAACACATACATGCAATACTACAGCAAGAATGTAAAAAATCAACCGTGAGAAGAGCTGCCTGTAAATGCATGCTGGTTTGGGAGCAAGTCTGACCAGACGTCAGGCACCAGGTTTGCCTGGAGGCATTTGCCACTCCAGCTGCTTGGCTCCAAACTGGCCCTGTAGTGACTTGAGCTGGTCCTCTCCTGTGCTGCTCTCTTCTGCGTTTTGGTTCTGTGGAGCAGAGGAAGTAGGAGGAAGAGGGATGAATAAATTGAAATCAGTAACTGAAAGGATGTTCAATTTTATTATTTTTTTTTTTTTTTTTTTTTTTTTACTGCTTTCCCCACAAGCTGTAAAAGCATCTGCACAGGCAGCCAGCTTACTTAGATGAACTCTTTTGCTGCTTTTCTGCTTTT